>NC_133284.1:53977180-54154167 GCF_005239225.2 Populus alba | reverse complement strand
ATTAACTCCAAATTTTTTATTTAAAATAATGAAACAATATCAATTCAATAAAAATAATTAACTTGAATTCATCCAATGATTTTACATTGCTAACTTTTCCAAGTTTCAATACCTTAGGTCTCTTTCTTCAATATCATAACACCATAGATTACACTATTGATATTAAGTGTGCATCGGACATTTTGGTAGTTTTCACTATAGTGATTTTTTTAAAATAGATTAAAACATTATTTTTAGTTGTGATTAAAAAATAGATTAAAAAAATATATGACTAATTAAAACTATAATAAAATGAGTTTTTGCATGCAAAATAAATATAAATTATACAAAATTAAAATTTAAAATGTAATTATTATAGTGCTCATTATAAAATAAACAAAAAAATTTAACTAACAAAACAAATATCAAACTAGAGTATCCAAAGATGCCCACGAATTTCTTGGTGACTTTAACGATTGTGTACCTAAGTTCAAGTCATTAGAGCAAACTTTGTAGGGTATCCAAGTATTTCTAATTTTGAAGTATAAATAAACAATGATTTTTAGCTTTAGAAAAGATAAAAAAAAAAAAAAAGTTTTATTTTTTAGGATATTTTGATATTGGTATTTTGTTTAATTTAAAGGATCATGGGACGTCTTAGTATTTTCATGTTATATTTTATATTATTTTAATCAAAAAGTTATTAAACACGTGTTCCACACACTCCAACGAGATGAGCAGTGTTCGCGTCATTAAGGAGGCACATGAAACATTTTCTGATGGTCAAATTTGCCCATTCATCATAATACTAGATGCACAACCGTACCCTCTTTCACATAGAGTAGCACATGTAGATATATCTTGGTTGGATTGTGTAGCGCAGTGATCAAGTGTTTGAGCTTTTTCTTTCTTTTCTCTTTCCTGACAACTAAAATGTATTATTATTATCTTTATTTGTTGTTTGGTTAGGTTTGACAACCATGTGTGATGCCAGACTCCAAGAAAATTGAGTCTGGCATGCTTGATACAATATTGACATATATTATATAATATATATATATATATATATATATATATATATATATAAATAAAGTAAATAAGTAAATTCAACTCATCACCTGATTAAAAAAAAATATTATTAATAAAAATTTTGAAAAGAAAATTCATAATTCATAAAAATTAACTATTTTATAGAATGCATAATAAAATACAAATTACTTTTATTTTTAGTTTATGCATCATGTAAAAATTTAAATAATATAAATAAGTTATTTGCAACTAAATTATATAGTTCTCCTTATATTTGAATATCAAAACTCTAAAAAGCTTTAAAAAATCAACAAAAAGTATAAGTATTAAAATTTGAAAATAATTATTCTAATTCAAAACTTATTAGAATAAATTGAACTCTTTATTAATTTTTTCTATAGGTTTTTTTACTACTGTTTTACATTGTCTTTACTATTTTAAATAAAAATTAATAGTATCAAAAAACTTTCTTGGTTGTTGTTTATAAAAATTAATAGTATCAAAACTTTCTTGGTTGTTGTTTAGAACATAATAATAGTGCCTGCTTTAATTTTTTTTGACGAATCAAAAACTAATTTATTTATTTATTATTAATTTATAATCATGTGACATATAATTCAATTATGTTTTTATTTTTTAATTAAAAGTAACTATAAATTATATTATGTTTTCTGGGTCTGTCATGACCATAATAATAATAAAAAGTACTTTCACTTCTTTTTATTACGCAGGTACACCTTACACGCAACCACAAGCTTTCAATGCCTTCGATCTTTGTCATGCCAGAATTGCCAGCAATTTATGTTTACTTGTAAGCATAGCTTACTAAAATGGGAAGGAATCAGCATCTTATTATAATATGTTTACTTGTAAGCGTATCTTATTATAATATTTGTTTATTTTTGTGTTTTAAAAATTAAAAAATATTTTTTTTTCTTCAAATTAAAATTTTCTTGGTGTTTTTATTTAATGTGCTAATGTTAAAAATAATTTTTAAAAAATAAAAAAATATTATTTTAATGCATTTTCAAGAAAAAAACACTTTAAAAAACAACCACAGTCACATTCTCAAACAATAAAAAATTTATGATTTAAAGTCCAAGTAAGAACTCAGCTAAGTTTTTTAATAATTTGATCCATATAATTGATTATTTTTTTAGTAACTAGATTAATTTTAATTATTTTTTGAAAAAACAAAAGGGTTTAATAAAAATAATTAATTTGAATTGTGCCAATAACTTAAAAGACAATTCAACAATCCAATAAATCAAGTCTATCTTGGAGTCAATCGGATGAATAATTTGACAGCTTTGCATGTAAGAAGAATTGAACTTGTGTAATCATTTAGAATGTGGTCCAATAATAAGAATTTAAAATTAAGAGATTTTTTTTTTTATATAGTTTCAAGTTCGAGTTATGTGGTTGTTTATATAATGATTCATTGGAGGCTTATATGATTATTAATTTTAAGATTTATAGGATTAATTGAGGTACGCGCAAACTAACCCGAACATTTAAGTTAATAAATAATAAAAAAAAGAATTGAACCGGTGGTGGATGAGAAACTTGTTACTACCACTCTATTTATGCATCCATCATGCTCGAGGTTCATCCCAGTCAATAATGAAGTCCAGACATTCAGATCTAAACTAGATAGGTGGTCAGAGGTCTGCTGCGGGCGGGTTTAATTTTTTATAATATAAAATACAAAAGCTTAAGCATTGTTAGAAGGGTATTTTTAATAATAAAATAAAAAATAATGGTATTTTTAATATTAATTATAGTTAAAATAATAAAATTTATAATACAAATAATAATATTTTTAATATAAATATTTTTAATTATAATAAAAATAATAATAGTTAGAATACAAATAATAATATTTATCATATTAGTAATAATATTAAAATTGTTTGGTTTATGTTTTTATAGCAATAATTTTTTTCTAAAAAAAATTAGTAATGATAATAATAACAATAATAGAGGGTTTGCAAATCCCAAGCGCGGGTCGGAAGATACCCCGACATGCGAGTCTAGCCCTAACAACTTGGATCCGTGCTCTTGCCACTCCCAAGCAATTTGGATCAGGCACACCTTTCCAAGTCCAAGTTTCTTGGGTATGGAAAGATATGTGAGACCCAAGTTAATAATAATAATAAATATATTACTATTGTTATTATTATTATTATTGATTTCAACCTTCAAATCAAATATATGTTTTTTTCGATACTAATAAAATTTATTTTAAATTTAATAATATATATGATATTAATAATAATATTAAACTTGTTTGACCTAAATTTTTATAGCTTTTAAGCCCTTCAAATAAAACTTATTTTTTTTTTTCCTTTATAGTAATAATATTTTTCTTTGATAGTAATGATATTAATAATAATAATTTTACCCTTCAAATCAAATCTATGTTTATTTTTTGAAATTTAAAATATATTTTTTAAATTTCTTAATTATGATATTAATAATATTAATTATAATTAAAATATTAAAATTTATAATAATAATAATAATAATAATAATAATAATTATTATTATTAATTATAATACAAATATTAATATTAACAAGATTAATTATAATAAAAATAACAATAATTCAAAGACAAATAATAATATTTTTAATATTAATAATATTAATTATAATAAAAAAACAATATTTATAATACAAATAATAATTTTTATAATATTAATAATAAGATTAAACTTACCCAAGTTTAATTATGTCTAACTGCAACACCAGACTCGGGAGGTTTGGCCCCTCTAAAGTTCCAGATCCAAGAGTCGTGGATTTGACTTAATGCAGAACATATTAAACTTGAGCTAGGATGACAGACCCATTCGCCTTGAGTCCTAATGCCTGACTCAAGTGTCTTGGGCTAGGTGAGGATCCATGAGTCTTGGGTTCAAATGCAAGACCCTTTTCCTTGGATCTTGATGCTCGACGCAAAAGAATTAGACCCTGTAGAAGGATTCATTAGGTTTGGTCCAATAGAAGGACCCACGAGAATTGGATCTTGATGTCAGACCCATTATGCTGGGGTCCTGATGCAGGACCCCAAATAATCGGGTCCTGAAAGAGGACCCATTAGCCTTTGGTCCGAGGCAAGACCCAAGCAAATTTGATCCGAAAAATAGCCCATTATTTTTGAATCCTGATGCAAGACCCATTATGGTTGAATCATAGAGTAGGACCCATTAGCCTTGGAATTGGGCAGGACCTAAGTGAATTGGGTTCTGACGCGTTACTGCAAGACCCAAGTGATTTGGATCCGCATTTCTGCCACTCCTAAGCAAGTTGGGTGAGGCGCCTCTTCAAACTCCAATTTTTTTGGGTCTGGAAGATATCTCTGGCCTAAGTTTGTAGTAGTAGTAATTGATTTTACCCTTAAAATTGTGTTTTTTTTTTTCTATAGTAATAATATTTATTTTAGTTTTAATAATTTTAATGAATTTAATAATATTTATAATATTAATAATAATATTTAACTTATCTGCTCAAGTTCTTATATTTTTCAATCATTTTAAAAAAAATTATGTTTTTCATTCGATGGTAGTAAGAATTAATTTTTTAAAATCTGGTAATGATAATAATATTAGTAATAATAATTCTTAATTTTACCCTTTAAATCAAATCTATTATTGTTTTTTAATATTAATAATATTTTATAAAAAAATATTAATTATTATATGAATAATATTAATTATAATCAAAATTATTATATTTATAATAAAAATAATCATATTTTTAATATTAATTATAATAAAAATCATAATATTTATATCACAAATAATAATATTTTTAATACTAATACTTTTAATTATAATAAAAATAATAATATTTAGAAAAAAAAATAATAATATTTATCATATTAATAACAATATTGAACTTGTTTGGCCAGAGTTTTTATATTAATAATTATTTTTTAAAACAATTATTAACAATAACAACAACGACAACGACAACGACAACTAATATTATATATATTTTTTTTTCATTTTTCTTCTTTGCAAGGTTTGCAGACCCAACTGCCTGGGTC
Organism: Populus alba; assembly: GCF_005239225.2. NCBI lineage: Eukaryota > Viridiplantae > Streptophyta > Magnoliopsida > Malpighiales > Salicaceae > Populus > Populus alba. The sequence continues at coordinate 54,149,110 of NC_133284.1, read as the reverse complement.
TACAGATCTAAGGTATGGGTCAGAAAAGACCCCGGCATGCGGGTTTGCACCTAGCGTGTAGTTCTACAGAATCAGACGGGTGTGTTGGGCCACAGACCCCAGGCTTGCGAGTCTACAAACCCCATGCACGCAGGTGTGCAGACCCGCTCGCCTGGGTCTGCACCTAGCGCAAGGGTCTGCAATAAGGCGTGGTGGTTTACCTAGTGCCTAGGGCATGGCAGCGCTAGGTGTCTGTAGCCTGGTGCTGCTGCGAGGTTTGCTGGTTGGCCCTAGCTCGAGGGTGTGGCAACCCTAGAGCCAGGTGTCTGAGCTGCTGCTAGGTGAGTGGGTTTGGCCCTAGCGTCCTGGCTTGAAGCCGAATGCCAGGTGTCTGTAGCTTGGGTCGTGTAGCCCCACCAAAATCTAAACTAACCATTTTCTTCCCAACCAAAAAGACAACGCTACCCCTACAATCTTTGCAACTCTTTGTGGCAAGGGCAACCTTGCCATTACGCCTCCCCAATCCACAATGCTTTTAGCAAAGAGCAAACCCAAACAATGCAATCCACAATGAAATCAATCACAGTCTATAATAACTCTTGCTATAGTGTCTGTTGCGGGGCGACGTCATATGACGATGGTGAAGGCTCTTTGTCGTGCCTCCTGTGTGAGGTGTTGTGTGTTAGGAAAGTTTTTGGATTTAATCATAAAATTATAATTAATGTTCAGGAGTCGCCACCTAGTATTATGGTCATTAGGAACCTATGGTCTGCAAGAGTCTGAGTAAGTGACTGGTTGTGCAAAGGAAAGATGCATTACTCTCAATGCACTCTACCTAAGGTAAGCTGCATTGTTGTTTGATTGTTTATTCTAAGTCGGGTTTCTATTCGTTGGTCTTTTCTAAGGTTCAAGACAGATCTCTCTTTATGAGAAAGTCTCTACCTTATTAGGTTAAATTCTAATCGTTCTAAAGTCTGAATTTTAGCATCGCATTTATTTACATCTTGTATTTTTAATACCTGAGGGTGTACTTTACGTGTAATTTTACACCCCACAAATATCCTAGAAAAAAAAAAGATTGGAAAAAGATTTTTGACATGTTGTCCAAATCTTAATGGATAATCATAAATTGGTTACGATATTCATTTTTGGATTTTCAAAACATGAGAAAGATGCAAACTTTTTAATGAAAATATGATTGCAAAAATTTTAGGATTTGGCGTATGCATTAAAATAAAATATTTATTTTTATTTTATTTTGTAAAGGGAAATTGATTTAAAAGTTTTTTAGATTTTTTTTTTTGAAAATGTTTTGAATTTTTTTTTGAAATATTTCAGAGGAAACCGGGAATTTTAATACAAGATTTGTATTTTATAATGTAAATATACAACTCGATATTATGCAAAATGGATAAAAAATATTTGTGAAAATCACAAATTTTTTTAAAATGATTTTTGAATTTTTTGTTTTTTTTTAAAATAATATTATAATATAATATATATTATATAATATTAAATATGTAGGCTGGGCCAAAATCGGCCCCACAAAACTGGCTCCTTTAAGGGGGTGGGCCGGACCAGGCCAACCACTTGGGCTAGGCTGGAACAGGTCCAGCCCACCCCATAGTTTAATTATGTGCAGAACGTGAACAATAGTTCATATTCTGCATGCAACTATAATGGTTGCAGAAATGGAGGTTGATGAAGGAGCAGCTCACTTGGCAAAGGAGTCTCAACTGTGATCAGGAGGTTGAGTTGATGGTTTCAGTAGCGTTGTTAACCCCTAATTGATCTCAAAACTTTAATTTTCTTGCAATTTGGCCCCTAATTTCAATCAATTAACTTGGTAAAAAACTAAATTTGGTCTCTTGAAATTTCAATCTTCTCAATTAAGCCTAAATTAGGCTTCCAAACTTAATTTTTCACCAATTAAACCCCAAATAAAATTAATTTGACCCATTTAAAGTATAATTAAGTCCTTGTACTGAATTAAATCCTTTAATTGGACCAAAATTAATTCTTAAACATAATTAAAATTTAATTTGGCCCATGATTAAATCATATTGACCTATTAAAAATTTAATTATGTCCTTCGACTTAATTTTTATGCAAATTCGTCTAACCTTCATTTAATTTGACCTTGAATTTGTATTTTTTCTCTATTCTTGGGCATAATGTGGTATAATTATGCTTGAATTCCCTCCAAAAATTATAGCTTGATTTCCCGACTTTCTTTCTCCACGTTGCCAATCTTTATTATTATTTTTTGATTTTTTATTTTGAAAAAAAATAAATTTTAGAAAATAACACATAATTGGATTATGACTGTGTCAAACAGTGCAATCTATAATAAAAACAATCAGAGTCTATAGTAATTCCTGTTACAGTAAAATACTAATCCTTTTTAGTTATAGTTAATATAATTTCTATTTTTTTTATAGGATTATTTCATTTTTTTACTAAATAATATCATTTTATTAAAAAATAACCCAAACAAAATATGGTTTTGTTAATGTGAAGACAAACTAAAGGAAAAGTTGTGTAAATCACCAAGGCTTCGTGGCAAATTCTTAGGATCCCGGGGGACATAAATCACATATTTCCAAAAAACATGCTTTTATATTTTTGCTAATTAATAGTTCATTAATAAGTTAGTTGGTCGGTAGCAGGCAGGGGAAAATAGCTGGCTAGCTATGGAGGGGTCCCCGTGGTCATGGATAATGGAGTTTGTAATATTTAGCCTTGGTGGATTAAATGAATAACACATGCACTTATCTTTGATTTCTTTTTCTTTCAATAGTAAGAAAAAAACAACATAAAAAGAATTTTCATCAATATAAAAATAAAAAATTAATGTTAAATACACACTTTTATATATTATTAACTTCCCATATCCTTTGGTGCAGGTAATGTTATATTTTGGCTTATAATCTCAAAGTCATTAAATATTTATATAGTTATTAACTTTAGATCTCACAATATTAGTTAAAACACATACAAAAATAATACAATAATAATAATAATAATAATAATAATAAATAATGTCATATTTTGGCTCGCAAGAAATCAAATCTCTATGACAAGCAGAATCTCTATGAACCTATGATAGGGTCCTAGCATGAAAAGAAGTAAAAAAAAAAAAAATTAAAACCCTGAACAATATCATAGTTCAAAATTCCAATCACATATTTGTGCTTGAGATTATGTTTTGTCTGATGACAGATTTAATCCCATTTAGTTAATAAAAAAAAACTATATGGTTTTACATAAGATTTAATAAAAACTCTGCCTTAAGCATTTAAAAAAACTATAATCTATATTTTTTAAAACCAATATTTTTTAAATTAAAATAAGTAAAACTACCAAGATACAGAACAACACCTATTTCTAATCGGATTTGAGTACTCTTAAGAAATATATTATATAATAATTTATTGTAATTGTGTTTGCTGGGCTATGTCGTGACCTAAGCAACACATATATAAATTGTTAGGTGTGATAATTAGACAGATGAATATAAAAATAAAGAAATTTCTCGTGTAATAAATACCAATGCCCCACCAAGAATCCCATACTTACTGTCACGTATCTAGCTAGCTAGCAGCAAGCTTGCTAGTTCTTTGTCTTTTTTTTCTTTTTTTTAATAAATTGGTGCATTCAATGATTCTCACAAATGGCTATATGTAGTGCATTTCCATCCTCAACAAATAATTTGTCCTGCCAATCTTTAATAAGCTTCCAAGACAAGAAAATGTTGTCACACCCAATTCACCAAGCTAATGAAAAAAGTCCCTATGGAGACCTCACAAGAGAAGAATTCTACAAGAAGCACCAAATTCTTCACCAAGAAAGCTTCATGTTCAACAAGAAGAAGATGAAAATCTTCACTCAATTTTGGCGTCCTGATGATCCCACTTCTCAGCTAAAAGGGATTGTAGCCATGGTCCATGGCTACTCCTCAGAAAGCAGTTGGCTCAATGAACTAACTGCTATAGCCATAGCCAAAGCTGGATTCTTGGTTTGTGCACTTGACCTACAAGGCCATGGCTATTCAGATGGACTACGTGGTCACATCCCAAAAATCCAACATGTTGTTAGTGATTGCATGATGTTTTTTGACTCGGTCAAGGCTAACAGCCCTAACTTGCCAGCCTTTCTATACGGTGAATCACTGGGAGGAGCAATTTCAATCCTTATATGTTTGAAGCAAGGCTATACATGGGATGGCTTGATCTTAAGTGGTGCTATGTGTGGTATTTCAGCAAAATTTAAACCTATGTGGCCATTAGAGAAGCTACTTCCTTTGGCAGCACTATTTGCACCTACATGGAGAGTTGTGGCCTCAAAACCAGTCTCTAGCAGATCATACAAAGAAGAATGGAAGAGAAGGATGGTAGCCAACAACCCGAATCGCCCGAAGTCAGGGAAGCCTCCGGCAGCGACTGCACTAGAGTTTTTGAGGGTTTGTGAGTACCTAAGGATGCATTGCTATGACCTCGGGGTTCCATTTCTAATGGTGCATGGGGAGGATGATTTGGCGTGCGACTTTAGGTCGGCTAGTTTTGTGTATGAATCAGCTTCAAGCAAGGACAAAACATTGAAGATCTTTCCTGGTATGTGGCATATGTTGGTTGGTGAGCCTAAGGAAAATGTGGAGCTTGTGTTCGGGACTATCTTGACCTGGTTAAGAGATCATGCTGCACAGCCAAAGCCAAAACCATAACAAAGCAAAGCAATCAATCACTACTAGTTCTATATTATGTCTTTGTTACTTGTGTTTCTAGCTGTAGCATATAGGTGGAGGTCCCGGCAAGTACTGAAAAAGGTATTTTATCGTGGAAAATTGACATTCATCGTCTAGTAATTAAATAAAATTAAAATTCTAAAGTACATATTGATTTTGGAGATTTAAATACTTGTTTATTTGCAAAAATCTTGACCACAGTCCTTTTTAAAAGGAGACTTGTCATCTAAATTGGGTTATGACACCTAAGATGAAGCATATAATGACAGCACCCTCATGTGATCAGAAGCAATTCAGCTGTTTAGATCCTGCAGCATGCTTCCTATGAGTTTCAGTAGTTAAGATTGTCAAAATGAAGAAAGCAGCAACAATATTATGTCCATCAGAAAATCAAAGAAGGATAAAACCAGAGGAAGAGATGCGAAGGAAGCTACATACTGTATGATGTTTTTATAAAATCAGATGAAGGGGAATCAAAGAAAACATGCCACTTGACAGAAGGTTACAGCTCTCCATCTGTGGCCATCATCACTTGCCTAGCCGATTTTGCTTCTTCGAAGCTCTGCAATTGAGAGCATTAAACTTCAATCCAATCACTGAAACAAATACTTTCATCAGCTCATAATTTGTACAAAACCACATCAGTAGATTCCAAGTGCAGTTCAATAGTTGAAATCAATCAGCTTATTTTGCACAATGGATTAATATCCATTAATACCAACAGGGTTTATCTGGATTCTGGATTGTCATTGGTTTTTACTTTTCCTTCACCTTGACGAATAAACAATTACTTTGTTAGGAAACAACAAAATTGGTCAGCTAAATTATAGTATAAATCTCAAGAATGTCCAACCTAATTTATCCATGATTGTTCATGTTTTTTCTAAATGTTGTTTCTCACTATTACTTGGCCAAAGAAAAATAAAATCAATGTCTTGTGAAATTGTGTTATTAGTAATTTGGTTATCTTAATCGGTTCAAATTTAAAAGAGTCAGTGTCTAGTGTAAATACAAAAAAATTCTCGCCGGTAAATAAAAAAAAAATTACATCAATTTTTCTTTTTCTAAAATTCAAAATTATTGAAAAGATTTTACTATAAAAAAATAAATACCGTAAAGAAATCTAAGTACACTAAATCCTCGTTGAGAATTGTTAAATCCATAACAAGGGCTTGTTGTAATCCCATGCTGGATATTGCATTCCAAAAGTGCTTAAAACTTCAAAAGGCATGGTAAATCTATAATAAGCAACTAAAACCTATTTTGTTTTTTTGTTTTAAAAAATATTTTAAATTTTTTTATTTTAAATTAATATATTTTTTGATATTTTTAAATTATTTTGATATACTAATATTAAAAATAATTTTTTAAAAAATAAAATAATTTTATTTTGATATATTTTGAAACAAAAAACACTTTAAAAAATAAAAATATCACATTTCCAAACCCCTTCTAAATTTAACTGCGCTATATAAATTCATACGCAGGCCAAGGTTTTGTTTGACTCCGCAGTGCAAACCAGGTTGGGGATGGAAAAAAAAATAATCATTTTTAATGTTTTTTGTTTTTTTATTATGTTAAAGTGCAAGAATACCAAAAGTTTGTGAAAAGAGAACAAACTGAAGAAGCTTCGAGTTGCCCTTTTACTTTTCTCTTCTCTTTGGGAGATCATGATCGTTCCTTCTAGTTTCTGTTCATGCTAGCTCTGCCATTTTCACTTGGTGGAGTGATACGAGATGATCCTTGGAGCTGACCAGGTAAGAGGCCAATCAAACTAGTCAAGTTAGCTGAATCAATCTTCGAACCAGTTCAAGATAAAGCCTACAAGGTTGGTTCGGGTTTAATATTGATCAAACCTTTTGTATTTTTCGGACCGATGCACCAGTCAAAAAAAAAAAAAAAAAAGAAGAAGAAGAAGCAATTCATCCTGCTGCATAGCTTCGATTTTCAGATGGTCTGTTTTTTCATATGAATAAAGTACAAATTCTTTGACCTGATGGTTCCAAGTTGAAACAATGAGATAATGACGACAAACTTCTGAGAGGGCTCACCAGGCTGCTGATAGAAAAACAACACTAGAAATAAGTATGCAGTAATCGTGCAATACTGCAAGCAAAAGACAGATATTCCAACCATAAGGTTGCATTGGATTTGTAAATTTGGATTCACAGCATTTTTTACCACCTTTATATCCATCACCAATATTATATTATAGTGCATTGTGGATCATAGTTGTTAAACTGCTCTGGACCGACCTGAAAAAATTCATGACCCAAATGAGTTCCAGGATATGATCCTGGTGAAACTCATTGACTCGTCCAGGTTTATCTAGTGGAATTTAATCCAAACTTGACCAAGACAGCACCAAGAAAAAAGATTTAAAAAAAAAAATAACATCATTTTAATAAAAATAATTGACTCCATGACCCACGGGTTGATTCAATGACCCCTTTCAAATCAGTTTCTGAATTGGATCTACAACTACACTGTGGATACATATAACAAATATACATGCATATAAAAGGGGGCATGTAATTGAGTGAAAACCTAATCAATTTCTTGTTTAACATCCAAATTTAAGTAAATATGGATCATAGGATTATAGAAAGGCCATAAAATAAACAGTTACAAGCTCCCACAAGTCAACAAACATTGTTTAGACAGCAAAGGTCAAATACATATATCCAGACACGAATCCTGAGATTGTTGTCTGCTGTTTTTGCACTATGATCAATTAACTTGCAAATGCTATTTTAATATACTATATTAAAATAGCATTTGATGTTCAAAGTAAAATTTTGGTCAGAAGTGCTCGAGTGCTTCTCCAGGGGCATTGCAAAGCTAATCTATTTATCAACATCAAGATGGAATCTTTCATTCAAATCAAAACGAGATCATAAAATTGTTTAAATTCAAACTTTTATGCGAGTCCAACACTTGATTCATCCATCATACATACTCACGTAGTCGATAGTTTCTCATTCAGGCAGAGATCAAAGTGTAAGCAAGTGGTCATTGTCCACACATTTTTCCATCTACCCTAAAGGATGCTAGTTCTTCCTGCTTCTCTAATTGTCAAGCGGGACACAATGGAAGCAACAATTTCTCCTGGGAGTTAACTGATTGAATCCCCCAAGTAATTTGGACTCCTAACCCCATCAATAAAAAGATTGATACAGGAAAACGTAACTGTTGGTCTATCTAAGCTATTTGAATAACAAGCAAATTGATTAGGTAGAGCAGATAGCATCTATTTGAGGGATACCAACCCTAAGGGGTAGGAAATTTTACTATCCATAAATCCTACCCCTTGGGGTCGGTATCCATCAAAATTGGTTGAAATTGTAGTGCCTAGTTAAAATCACTCATATGTTTGGTAATCAATTGCTATGTTTCTTGAACTAAAATTACTATTAAGAACATAACTTTAAGATTTTTATTAAGAAAAATTAAATAAATAACTTAAAATTTGAAAAAGCTATTTATCCTTAAAATCAAAAGTGATGAGTAATACAAGTTTTTTTAAAAAAGAGAAGAAGAAAATGCTTGTTTTATCTTGATAATGCTTTAAACTTAATGGATTAAGGTAAAATATATAATAATGGTATTTTTATAATTTAAAGTTATTTAATGTTATTTTTATCTTTTAAATATTATACGCACCCTTTTTTTTATAAAAAAAATAATCAATTTTCATGCATTTTGAAATGAAAGCTATTATACATTTGGATATGTTTTTATAACAATCACCCATCAAACACTTTGTACTTTTAATTGCTTTACTTTGAAGAAGAATAGTAAAAAGTAGGAGAAACAAGACGCCAAATAGGCTCTAAACCTTTCAACTACTTAACTTTAAAACAAAATAGTAAAACTAGAAAACCAAAATACCAAATAGGTTTTTAATCAAATCAACTAATTGCAATTCAACCAACCAAAATCATTTTAAAAATTAAGTGCACTCACCATTTTCCTCTACCATGGTCCACACATATCCTTAAGGTGCTGGGGATCAAGGTTGAAACACTGGAATAATGACAACTTCCCTTCATTCAAAAATCCATAAGCCGGCTGATAGAAATCAAAGAAAGATGATGCCACACAAACAATTTAAAATAAGCTTAGTGCACTCACAATCCTTCAAATGAAAAATATTTCAAGCTCATTCAAACTCGCAAGCTTAGTTTCTTTTCATTTCTTTCCATTGTAAAGATACCGCAACAACAACATACAAATTCGCAAGACAGCTATTCAAACATGCAAATGGACCATTAAAACTGAGAAAGCTTTAATTATTTAATTTTTCCATTCAAAAAAAAAAACCCAACAAAAACATAAGAATTCACAAGATAAGCTATTCAAACATGCATACGAGCCAATTACACAGATAAAGCTTATCAAATTACGTGTCAGTATCCTTCACTCGCTACCTAACAAATGGATCTGTGGGAAAATTCCTTTGCTAGCTGAAGGGGTGTAGGGTAGGATACTAGTGGGTGGGAATAAGGTTGCGCTTCATTATAGTTTTCGGCATATTGCTTGAAGGAAGCTCCTCAACAAAAAGCAAGAAAATCACCAGCGAATCCCTGCTGTAAATCCCTGAAGAGGGTGATGAACTTTGTTTTCATGGGGACAAAATCCACAGTAATCTTTTGTAGACCCTATAATAATAATAAACAAATAAACAAATAAACAAACCAGAAACAATAATATAAAATCTTATGAATGTAATGATAAAATATAATTCGTGCATAGACAAACCCACCAGAGTGCGAATAAGAAGGAACAAAAGAAATGCATAATTCACCTTCTTCCAACAAACAACATGCAGTAATTTTTTCAGCTTCTGTATTATGATTCCTTCCCCAGTGAGCTTCTCCATGTGACAATTCAGCAAAAAACAATTTCAGAGACTTGTCATCTTCAGAAGCAGTGAAGTTGATATGCTCCCAAACACCCATAGAAAAGAAAGAACATGCAGATATGATCTCCACCAGCTTAAATTTAGCACCCTGAAAAAGAAATTGACAGGAACAAAAAATAAGTTGGGAGTACACAGGATTAATTTGTTTTTAGCAGCGGAAAATTAATAAAATAAAATAAACATTATAACTAGCAAATAGTACTAGATGATGCTGATTGTTTTAACCACCCAATACATAGCAATAACCCGAGGAGTTTTCACAGCCCAGAAATTTACCTTGGACTTGTTATATAATTCTACAGCATGATGGATCAACAACATAACAATACTTGCAAAACAGAGTGTTTATCTCTTTCATGCACCAAACAATCCTAATAAGTTCATTCAAGCACCGAGATGAAGATTAATGATTCTCTGGAAAATATGACATGGATAGACATCGTAGAGAACTTTTGGGTTAAAACACTGTGCTATCATGTCCTTATTAGTGAGGGACTTTGAGTTTGTTGTCTGAAGTTTTCGACCAATAAAATTCTTCAAATTTTTTCATCATCAAAACTGGTAAAGCAGTAATCGATCTAAAATTGGTTTACCTTGTGCTTCTTGTTGTGGAATTTTATGCCTTTTTCTGCACTCCTTGTGTATTTTAGCAGGTCATTCCTGGATGGATGGATGGATTAAAGAAAAGTAAACTTAAATAAATATTGAATTAGAATGAGATTTATATATAAAAAAAGAAGCAGATCTGGACGGAGTCATTCTACACGTAAGAACAAGTCCCGAACAGCAAAGAAAAACTACAAATCTAACACTGAACATAAAATCTTTCCTCCGATCTCATATTTCAAGGAAAAAGAAAATGTACCGTTTCTCACAAAATCCGAGCTGATCTTCCCGAGTTTGGATTCCCAGAACTCGTTCAATATCCGGATCACCTTTTCTCTTCCCTTGGACGTCGCCCATCCCCCGTTGCAGAATTTGCAAAGCGATTACTATTCCTAATTAATAATCCAGAAAGCCTAGGTATTATTCTGAAGTAATACTCTAAAACGCGTTTTTTTTTTTTTGTTTTTTTTTCCTGTTTTGTTTTTTCCTTTTTTTTTTTTTTTTTTTCCTGTGGCAGTTTTTTTTTTTTGTTTTTTTTTTCCTATTTTGTTTTTTTTATGCCTATGGTTTTTTTTTTTAGTTTTTTCTTTGTGTTTTTTTTTTTTAATGAATTTTTTTTGTTTAATTTAGTTTGTTAATGTGAAATTTTTTTTTTATTTAGTTATCATACTTTCATGACACGGATCTCGGGTTTGACGAGTTAACCCAATTTTTTTTTTTTTTTTACTTTTTAATCAAAATTTTTAGTTTAGTTTAGTTTGTTAATTTTTTTTCGTTTAGCCCATCGATTTTTTTTTCTATTTAGTTATCAAACTTTCATGACGCGAATCTCAGGTTTGACGGATTAACCTGATTTAAAGGGTTAACTCAGTTGATTCAGATTTTTTTTCTTTTTCCTTATTAGTAACAGACTTATGTCTTTTGTTTTGTTTTTGTTTTTTTTTTTAATTAATTTTTTTTATTTAGTTTAGGTTGTTAATGTTTAATTTGTTTGCTATTTAGTTATCAGACTTTCATGACACAGATCTCGGGTTTGACAGGTAACCTGGTTTGACGAGTTAGTCCGGTTAATTCTGGGTTAACCCGTCAATTTTTTTTCTATTTAGTTATCAAACTTTCATGACATGAATCCAAGGTTTGACGGGTTAACCCAATTAATTCAGATTTTTTCTCTTTTTCTTCATTAGTTTTTTTCTTTCTATTAGTTTTTTTTTTCTTTTTTAATTAATTTATTTAATTATCATATTTTTATGACATGACCTTGTAGTCAGATCCGCATACAAGGTTTTTTTTTGTTTTCTTTTTTTTTTAGCAGGATTTTTTTTTTCTTTTTTTTTACATTTTTTTTTTCCTTTTTTTCCCCAAAATTGATTTCTTCTTCTTTTTTTTGTTTCTTTTTTTTTAATTATTTTATTTCAAAATTATCTTTGCTAATTTTTTTAAATATTGAGCTGGTTGAAAATTTAACTATGTAGTTTTTTTCTTTAAAACATTGTGGATTGCTATAATATTCTTATACATTGTTTTCTTTTTTTTTACAAAATGATCTTTGTAGATATATATATATATATATATATATATATATATATATATATATATATATTAAGTTGGTTAAGAATTTAGCTTTGCATTTTAAAAAAAAAAAAAAAAACAATATTGATTGCTGCAGTGTTTCCCCATATATATATTTTTTAAAATTATCTTTATCGAATTTATTTTTTCAATATTGAGCTGGCTCATAATCTAGCTTTAGCTTTCCCCTCATGTTTCTTTTATTTGTTTTTCTTTTTTTCCAAAATTATCATTTTTTTACATATATATTTTTTTTTGTTTTTTCATAATTATTTTTGTTGATTTTATTTTTTTACTATTTTTTTTTGCTTTTGTTTCCTTTTTTTTTTACATGTTTTGTTTTCATTTCTTTTATCAAAATTGACTTTTTTTTTTTTAAATAGCCTTTGTCGGTTTTTTTTATATATTAAGTTAGTTGAGAACTTAGCTTTGTAGCTTCTTTTTTTTTTAAAAAAAAAAAAAACACTATGGATTAATACAGTGTTTCCCTTACATGATTTTTGTTTGGCTGCAGTGTTTCCCCCACATGTTTATTTTTTAAATTATCTTTGTTAAATTTATTTTTTTTAATATTGAGTTGGTTGAAAATTTAGATTTAGTTTTAGTTTTCCCCACGTTTTTTCATTATAATTATTATTATATTGTATTATATTATATAACTGTTTTTTTTCTTTTGTTTTTTCTTTTTAATTTTTTTTAATGAATTTTTTTTGTTTGATTTAGTTTGTTAATATTAATTTTTTTATTTAGTTATCATATTTTCATGATATGAATTTCGGGTTTGATGGGTTAACCTGATTTGATAAGTTATTTTTTTCATTTAGTTTAGTTTGTTAAAGTTAATTTTCTTTCTATTTAATTATCAGACTTTCATACTTTCATGACACGTATCCTGGGCTTGATGGGTTAACTTGGTTTGATGGGTTAACCGGGTTAATTCTGGGTAAACCAGCCATTTTTTTTTTCCTATTTAGTTATCAAATTTTCATGATGCAAATCCCAGGTTTTACGGTATAACCTGGCTTAAAGGGTTAACCCAATTAATTCAATTTCTTTTTCTTTTTCTTCATTAGTTTTTTGCTTTCTATTGATTTTTTTCTTTGTTTTTTTTTAATTAATCTATTTAATTATCACACTTTTATGACACGACCTTATAGCCAGACCCACATCCAATATTCTTGGGTCCGGTGTTACAGTCAAGCTCACTTAAACTTGGATCATGCAAATTTAATTTTATTACTAATATTATAAATATTATTATTAGATCAGGCGTTGCAGCCAAACCCAAGATTTTTGGGTATAACTTTACAGAAAAACCCAAGATTTTTAAATTTTTATATAAAAAAAATGACCCACTGCATCGTGCGGGTATCAAAGCTAGTTATAATTGACAAGGCGTAGGAAAATAATGTACTGTGAAGATAAATTCATTATACTGTAAACTAGTTAACAAGGCGTTGGAAAATAATGTACTGTGAAGGAAAATACTATTAAAAAATAAATGTTTTCTATTTATATAAAACATAACAAAAAATTATAAATGAATTAGAATAATCTTTTTGAAAAAAATACATAAAAAATAATCTCTATTTAAAAAAGACTATATAAACAAAATAAAAGAGATAAAGTGTATGAATTTAAATATATAAAAAAAATATTTTGACAAAAAATATATAAAAAAGCATAAATGTTTTTTAAAAATTTAGATAAAAAAAGGAGAAAAATGCCAAACATTATTGGGCTATTCATTTAGTAAAGATCCACACACTTGACCCTTAAATATTAGACAAGCCTTGTCAACCAACCAAAAGTGGTTTAATTTAACAAAAAAAAAAAACTATTAAAAAATAAGTAGTATAAAAATGTCATCACCAAAGCTTTAATATATTATTAAAGTCTTATTTATTTATTATTTTTTTCTCCTCCCTTGAAATTTATGCTAATAGCAAAAAGCAAGTAAATAAATATAGAAGCAAGTTCAACATAAGGATATCTTCAATACCTTGATCCCATGCAAAAACTAAACCATATCTTACACTTACATATTATAAGCAACATCAACATTAAGGGTATAAAAGAGAGAAAGAAAAACTTATTTTTTAGCTTTTCTTCACTAATTTTGCATTTTTAAAAGAATAGCCAAAATAAAAAGCCAAATTAGCTTTTTGATCACATAAAAGACATTCATATGTATTATTAAAAGAGCTAGAGCATTAAAATATATTATTTAAAAATTCATTATTAAAAGAACCACATATTAAATATGTTGTTGTTTTAATATATATATTTTAAAAAATATCATCTTGATTTTTTTTAATCAAATTACGTTTCCATAGTTGTCTAAGTTATTTTTGGATATGTTAAGTCGATCAAGTCATATTAAATCAACTCCAATGTATTTTTTCTCTCTAAATATTTGACCTAGGAAAAATAAAGTGAGTAGCGCAGACCTATAATTTAGTCAATATTAAAGGATAGAATTCTGATACTATTCTTATCCAAATTTGAACCTAACTAACCCACTTATCAAAGTTCAAGCTATTTTCATCTGCACTAGCTTGTCTTAGAACATTACCTAACAAATTAGTGATGTTCAAAGTATAATATCCATCGAAGTTTAAGCTATTTCAATCTCTGCGAGCTTGTCTTGGAACGTTACCTAAAAAATCAGTGATGTTTTTTAAAGTATAACTAAGAACTGTACCATTACAAATGCAAATTCCACGTGATTTCTTATGAAAACTAGTGAAGGGAGTTAAGTCCTATATGAAAACAAAAGGCAATGCAGAATTTGCAACTTACCATTAAACAATTTGGAGGCCTAAAGTGTTGAAATTCTAATATATGCATAAAAAAAATGGTTAAATGCATAGTAAATTTATGCAAGAAGGTGATGTATTTATTAATATAGGCAATGAGTCTGCCTGTATTTGATGTTGTTACATTAATACGGTGATACTAGTTAATGCAGGAAAATTTTGGTCAGAAATTAATACTGGATAAACCACGGGCATTTGATGAAACACCTTAAAACAATGCCATGGAAAAGTATAGCAGTTGAAATGATCAAGAATGCCTCTATATGTTTCAAGTCCTTTTAGCGTTGCAAAGTTAATCCATTTTTAACATCAAAATGAAAACTTTCATTCAAATCAAAATGAGTCATAAACTGTCCATGTATTTTCCATCCACCCTAAAGGATGCTAGTTCTTTTTGCTTCTTTAATGTCAAGCGGGACACAACGAAAGCAATAATGAAAAGATTATCACATGGAAAACATAACCTAGATAGATGGCTCACGTGTTGTTGCGGTCATTTTTTAGATAGTATTAATTGTTATAGTAATGACAACTGACTTTTAGATTTGTGAACGTTTTAATACATAAAATTACAAAAAATAGACAAACAGTTGATAGGTTCAAAAATAGCTTGGCTTCATAGTAAGGTTAATGTGGTTGCCAATTGTCAAGGCACCATGCTTACAGAAGTGACATGGCTATGTGGAGGTTATGGTGTTGAGGTTGAAGAAGCAGTAACCAAGGTAGGTGATGTTGATGAAGCTGCCTATTGGTTAAGCTCGCCAAGTTTACTTGGAGAGACATCATCAAAAACTTTACAAATGAATATGTCGCATTGATTTCCTTCAGCCTTGAAAGTACCAAATCTAAGCTGAAAAATGAAGCTCTTACTAAGCTTGGCAATCATTAAGGGTGCAATGACAAAATGATTGCTATATTTCTTCTTGTACACATAATGATGAGCAAATGAATCGAAGGAGTTCTAAGCAGTCTTCCCAACCAGAAGAAAGCTGGTTGGGAACTCACCATGACACCATAAATATAGCAATGAGGCTATGGCATCATGCTCGATGCATGTATAATTGTTTTCAGATCCATTATATTTCTTATTGCATTTTGGACAGCTTGGATATCATTATCCTTTTGAAAAATCAAAATCAACAATCGATGATGCATGATAAGTAGTGAACCTTGCATCTTGAAAAAAAAAAAAGGTTTAATGATGTATAATGAATAAGTAAAGGCACTACTAATTATGAAGGTTGTAGTTTCCTATAAAAATTTCAAGAATGCTTACATAAATCAGTAAAAAGCGATTTATTTAAATTAGCAAAGTCAGAGCTTGTATTCATAAGGCTTCATACATAAAACCTCTCTAATTGTCTTACTTATTGAAAGTATATACCTTGAAATTCAAAGACATGAAATCCAACAAAAATAACAATGATTGGAGATGAGAGCTTATTTAGAGCAATAATATTGAAGCTTCTTGCAAAGTCACCCTAAAAAGTAACATGCATCTCATTACTTGTGAATCATACTTTAAGAATCTATTATTAAATTAAAAAAACTTCAACAAAGCCAATGAGTTTTGAACCCCCGTGTACTAGGATAATTTCCTTCTTATTCTCAAGGTTTTGGCCACATGCTAGGATTTGCTGAAGTGGTTGTATTGTTTTAATCCTTTTAAGTACATCTAAGAAGAAATGAAAGTCATAAGTTTTTTTTTGAACAAATATATGAAATAAAAAGTGATTGATTTACATAAAATAATTGACATCGATTTTAAAAACCTGTGAGACTCATTGATCCATTTCTTTTGGAAAGAATATGAGAGAAGTCAATGAGCCTGAAGAAATGCCTCGACATTGACAGTACAATTGAAGAAATAAAAAAAAAAATTGTGTCAAGTTTTAGATCAATGATAGCATCGTTCTCAAGCACCATGTTAACTGATATGTTTTCATAGGTGTAAAATCCTTTGATCTTATAGTGCTTACCGTCAACAATGAAATTGCTGAAAAGTGGAATATCCCTTGCTTTTGTTGATCCTTGAATTGCTTCTCCCTGCATGAAATTTTAAAAATAAGCTTAATCAATAACAAAATTAATGTTACAAATTAAAATTTTGAACCTGTACATACAAAACAATCACTTCTAGGATAGTGGTCATTTTATCTTACAAAAGAACAAAAAAGGGATGCTACAAATTAAATAATAAAACCAATAAATCTGTTTAAAAAGAAGTAAGTCAATATGGAATGTCATGATCATGATTGCTAAAGGAACCAATATTAAATTGAGTATTTTTTTTTTTAAATTGAAGTTCTCAAAATAAAATAAAAACCTAATTATGCATAAAAATGCAATCAAATTTGCTGGGTTTTTAATGTTTTGAATAGGGGTTGCCATGAACCTTCACAAATAATAAAAAAAGATGGTTAAATGCATTGTTCTTTTCAATATAATTTAAAATAACATTGTATATTGCAAAAAAAAAAAATATAGTAACAATCTAATGTAGGAAAACATGATGCAATTAGATAAATAATAAATCTGAGAATTTGAAAAGGAAATTAACATAAAACAACAAAAACAAACATATAAACGGAAAATAGCTTCTAAATCTCTAAAAAGGTGACCAAATAAAGTAAGCAATTTTATAGTGGGTATGCCAAAATGTTTGAATTGTTAAGAAGAGTTGGAAGGGCATCATTCAGATAGAGAACTAATGACATCTTTATAAACAATATTCTTTGAATAATTAAAAGTTTTCCCCTCATCATCATATGTGATTATTTTAAGCCCATTTTTTGACGTGACTTTTGAGAAAACAACATATAATTATCCATGTGTGAAAACTAGTTCTTTAAGAAATACTCTAATGATTTTTAATGGTTGCCGCTGGTTTTTATTTATTGTCATAGCATATCATGGTTTAATAGGAAACTGCCTTTGTTTGACTGTGAATAAGCATCTTCCATCATTTATTGAAAACTCAATCCTTGGAATGAACATATGACTTCCAATATTAGACCTTGTTATAATTTGCACTTCAATCACTCTTTCTACAAGTTGCATGACAATAAGTCTTGTTACATTCCATGGACTAGTCGAGGGATTTATGTTACACAATAAAATGGTTGGTGTTCCTGTTTTCAAAGATATTGCGTGAGATGGCACACTATTAAAGTTAGGTTGGTTGATAAACTCAACAACGTATAACAAATCAACATTTTTAATGTCACTAAAGGATTTGCAAACGTTATCAATGCTCAGGTAAAGGCGTTTAACTCCTGGTAAACAATCAAGGATGAAAGTAGTTAATCTCATTAATTGTATCATTTTTTAGGGTTATAATTGCCCTCTCTCTAAAATTGCTTGCTTCAATATTATTCATATCAATGTCAGGGTAGATCACAAACACAATGATTATGATTGGATCTATCCTGGGATCCAACAATAAAGCTGATGGAATTTTAACTAGAGATGTATCGTAGTCACCTGGGAATATGAGGTCAAACATCTCTCCATTCCTAGTTAAGAATCTAGTAAGCAAATTCACGAAGTTCTTCTTTTTCATCTTGACCAAGCCCATTAGCTGAAATACATGTTTTATTTTAGAGTGAGCATTATAAATTTTAGCCATAATACCGAGTTGCTAAAAGAAGCATGGGCAATCTTATCTTTGGTTCCCCCAAGAACAATCGGTAAGATATGCCTGAAATCCCCCTTAAAATTATTAATTTTTATTTAAAAGTTTTTCTTTCATTGGAGTTATGACCACCCCCAAAACATCATGTAATGAATGATCCAACACCTCGAAGCAACATTTGTTATTCATTGGAGCCTTATCCAAACAATAAGCGCTGCCATTTCAAGCAATTGTGAAAGGTTTGTGTGTGTGTGTTTTTTTTTTTTTTTTTTATCTTAAATGATGAGTCATTAACAACTATATAAGGTATTTTAAACCTTAAATAAGCAGTTTTCTCTCTCGATAACAGAAGGGAAGCAATTCTAAATAAAGCAACAAAACCTTTAAACCTTAATCTATTGAAAATTGCACGCCATAAAAAGGTTTTTCCTGTCCCTTCTTGACCATGAATAAAAAACCAATGCTTGCGCTGGAAGAGCAAATGAATGTTGATATGTCAATTTAGCAACGTCATAATTAAGTTCTTCCCTCAAAAGCTTGTTCCTAACTTCAGACAACAAACGCTTGTCCATCATTGGAAGATTAAGTTTCTCAAGAGATGTTGAAACAGTGTTGAAAAGGAGTTCACGTTCATATAAAACATAGTTTTGTAATTCAACATTTGACTATCGTAGATCTAACATGTTGTATATTGATCTAAAATGATGCATTGTACATCATACATTGAACACCGACATTTAAGAAAGAAAAATTTTGGATCGACAATTTTACAAAAAAGAATTATGCCAACAAAAAGTTGTGTAAGTTGTGGAGATGTAACACTTGCAACAACCTCGCAAAAAGCTTCACCCCATTCTTTATCACGACCTAATCGTTGCTTCATGCATTTATTGTTTGGATTTGCGAGACCACATGGACAATGCATCATAAAACATGAAACTACATCATAACATGTTGGATCCTTGTCCATGTCAGGTATCTCAGCATAAACAATTGAATCAACATCTTTAGACAAACAACATTTAAAATCAGAACCTAACCAAACCAATAGATAATAGTATGGGATGCTTTTTTTAAAAAACTTAACTATGTAAACATATGGTGAGAAAACATTTGAGTTGAATTGTTTTAGACATTCGAAATATTATGAAATAAAAAGTGTGGAAAGTTTTTAAGACACATAATAAAAAAGAAGATATATGGCAAAACCTGTAATTGTACAATCAAATGGTTTTCATGATTTTATATAGGATAGCATATTAACAAGTTTGGCACGAAAAATTCATGTAAGTATGTCAGGCTTATCCTCCTACCTATAAGACCTTTCTTTGTGAGGCCTCATCCGACTCTCTAGCCAATTAACATTGCAAGTAAATGTAACGAACAAATTAGGATTCATGTAAGCCCTGCATATAACCTTGACATCTTGGTAATTATTAATCATATATCAAGGGCTTCCAATCAAAGAAGTGGGAACAATAACCTTCCTAATAGTGCTACCCTTAACATCCCTTTTAATAACAGTTTCATGAATGCCTTTATATACTTCAGTTCTAAGATCATTTTGATTAGCTCTAATATAATCAAACCTATCTTCCTCAACATTAACAAATGCATCAACCAAAAACTGCTAGTACAATCGACCACCTTTGATGATGATGTTCTTGAACCCTTTCCTTTCGTTTATCAGGTAACCCTTTGGCATTTTTGCAAAGCTTGGTGTTCATTATTTGTAAACATGATGTTGCATTGATAGCCATCTTCACTATAAGGAAACAAAAAAGGATATCAAAAAGCCATACATTTTGGGAGAAACTTTGATGTCTTCTGCAAAGAACCAGAATAACTTTAAACAATAATGTCGCGTTTAGAATAAAAAAAATCCTAATATCTCTAACAATCAAACTGGCAACATCATATGACAATGAACCATCATATTGTCCTAAGTCATTGTCTCTTTTACCAAGTAAGTGCATTGTGTAATTTGTACCTCTATCACCTGCGAGCCTCTGTTTTACATTTCAAAAGAGCTTGACCACCTCATTTGTTTCATCAAGCATTTTGATAAGATCACGAACAACATCCTCTTTCAAATTCAAAGTTGAATTTCTTTTTGTAAACGATGATAGTCTGTTTAAAGCTTCATCTCTAAATCATCACCAGAGGATAAAAACGAGTCTATTAAATGGCAGCAACTGCCATTAATCTTAAAGATATATATGACTAGTTGGTTGTTAATAGAATGATTGATCTTTGCATCCATCGATGTAAAGGTAAACATAGAATTTGTAAGCTCGAATATTGCTCCGATCTTAATAGCAAACTTGCTTGGCAAAAGTGTCTACAATAATAATTTTTTATGGAAAAATTATTAACAACAATAATAAAATAATAATGATAATTGTTATTATTACTTTTTTTTTTTTTTTTTCCCTGCAAGGTCTGCCAATCCAGCTGCGCAGCCTCTAAACCCAAGAGAGGTTAGAATAAACCTCGGCGGCCGGGTCTGCACCCAACGTGCGAGTTTGGAGGCCAGAAGCGAGGGGTGCAGACCCTGCCTTGTGAGTCTGCAGACCGGCTCGCCCTAGGGCTGTAGCTAGGTGCGCGAGTTTGCCCCCAACGCTCAAGGCGTGTCCGACCGCGATCTAGGTGTCTGCATGCTAAGGCCTCGGCCAGCTCTAGCGCCAGGTGGCAGCAGCCTAGGGCGCGGGCAGGCGTGCGTGGCCAGCTCGATGCCCAGATTGGCATCCTAAGCGCGAGGTGTCCACAGCACTAGTGAGTGTGCGTCCAGCCACGCGCTTTGGTCATGCAATAAGATTTTTTTCAACAAATGTTTTTTTTTAACAATAATAATAATGATAATTGTTATTATATTTGTTTTTTCCAATTTGCTTCTATTCTTAATAGTAATACATTTCATTAACATAAAAATAATAATAATAATTAAAATACAAATAATAATATTTATCGCATGAATAATAATATGAAACTTGCCCGACCAAAGTTGTTACAATATTAATAATAATATTTATCACAAATATTTATCAAAATATTTACAAATAATAATATATTTTTTATGTTTGAAAATCCAATTTTTTTATATACTCACATGATAATATTCATTTATGTAAAAAGGAAATAACAATATTTTTTTTTCGTTTCAGGTTCTGTTGAATTTTCTAATTAAATCATGTTTGATTTTGCGTTTCAGTTTTTTTTCTTTGCTTCAAATTAATATTTTTGTTATGTTTTTTATTATTTTTTAAATATATTGCTACTGTGTGTGTCTAGCTATAACGCCAAACCCGAGAAATTTTAAAAATGTTGGATTTTTTTTTTCTATACTTCAAAATAGCATTTTCTCCATGTTTTTGTATTATTGAAATATTTCAAAGAAATATATATATTAAAATTGTCTTTAAGCAAGACTTAAGAAATTGATTTTGTTTTTCCTTGAAATTAATATTGGCTTGATACTTTTTTCTTCTATACAAATTAATTAGATCATGTTTAATTTTACATTTTATAAAATCTTTGAATTTTTTTTTTTGAATTTTAAAGTTTTTTTTTTTACTTCAAATTAAGTTTTTTTATGCAAATATAATATATTTTAAAAAAAACATGTTGGCATTGTATGCTAGCTACAATGCCAAACCTAAAATTTTTTCAAATTTTACTCTTTTTTTTACTTAAATTTTTTTTTTCATGTTTTAATATGAAAATATTAAAATTGATAAAATTCTTAATAAATTTTTTATTTACATCATATACTTTAATATGCCCTTATCAACAAAAGATACACATTATGCAATTTTATTGCACTGGAAAAAACTACGTTATGAACCTCTTCTTGTCAGTGGATTATCTCGGAGAAAGGATTTCATGTTTTTTTTTTTTTTTTTTGTATTAACTGTTCTCCGTCAGAATTATCATCATAATTACTGTGAAGAAACATTCACAATAATTAAACTGCGACAATTTATATATACATCTTCCATTCCAAATCATAAACCTAATCATCTAAAAAAAGCAAGCATCCCAATTACTGAAAAACAAACCAGCTTCCAAAAATCCAAAAGAACACATAATAACCAAGCAAACAAAATGAATTAGAAAGACACTGTAAACCAACCAGCCATACAATGAGGTCATTGTGAAGCCAAAACCAAAATCACTTCTCCAGTGATGAATCTGCCCCAGCAGTGGACCTAAAATCCTCAATAATGGCAGATTCAACACGAAAGCTGAGAAAAAAAATGGAAAACAATAAACCTCGAAGACAATAAAACACCATGTGCAAACAAACACCATAAAACAAACCCAACAAGCACCTAATAACCTAACCCATCAGGCAAAAACAAGCAGCATTCCTAAAAAAGGATAAACATAAAGCAATCGAAACCCAAAGAGATCAGGCAAATAACAAAGAAAAAGAAACAAACTAATGCAGTTGCCAGAAAATCCAAAACAGTTGCCTAATCTCATAATAAAAATCATGCCTCCCAATCACAAAAACTGACCAAGTTTTTCAAAAAAGCAAACGAATCAAACAGAAACCAAGCAACGCAACAGAAAATGAAAATGCGCAGGAAACCATCCTGGTCAATACAAAGACCCTTAACTAATAAAGAACTGCAATCACAGGAGCCCAAGCACACCCCACAGCAAACTGCAAAACAAATAAACATCAGAAATAGCACTAGCAACCTTCGAGAATGCAACCAGAACACAAATATTCCAACACCCTAAAATCCCAAACCACAGAGAACGACTCACCCAACCCAGACAACCAAAGCCCTAAAAAACACACCAAGAAACAAAATAATTATTGCTAATGAAACTATATAAACTCTGCCTTATTCTTCATAAGAGGGAGTGTATTAAATATTCTATAAACTGGCATATAAAAAAAAAGGAAAAAAAGGATGACTACCCCAATCAATCTCAGACGCAAATTTCAATAGTGATCCCTTGAATTCATCAAAATCTAAAAGAAAAAATTAAAATAAACAACCTAGCATAGTGACTAAGCACTTATCTGCCCAGAACGAAGGAAACCAACAACCCACTAAGCCTATAAGACAAAAAGAAACCACAACCATTTCATGCAAAATCAACCAAAATCCAATCCCACTGCACTAGACCAGCGCTCTCCCAAGAATGACCACGCAACCAGATACATCACAGGTAAGACCTGTATCTAATTACCAACCCCTCCACACTCAACAAATCAGAAGAATGACAGAAACCCCAACCCCAACAACCCCAACCCCACGCGAGAACACAAAACACAGCCAGCTCTTCACGCGAGAAGAGCTGCTCCAGCGACCCCAACCTCGCATGCAATAACGGAAAAAGAACCCAGCTCTTCACGCAAGAAGGGCTGCTTCAGTCCACAGTATTTACACTCAGCGGCTATAATGATTCACCGAGGCCGTTTATTTTTTTGTAATCTATAAAGCTATTTGAATAACAAACAAATTGATATCTGATCAATTTAATCTAGAAACTCAGTGATTTTTCATTGTGTTTAAATTGATGGTGAACTCTTCATCATCATCTTCTTCTTCGCATCTAACTTTGAGATGCCAGGAAATATTGATAATCAATCCCAATAATAATTAAAAGCAAAATTTATCAGATTAGATTAGAAACACAAATAAGCTACCAAAGTCAACCTCTTTTGAACCTAAAATCAAAATTAAATAAGTAAATGAATTTACCTTGAAAGGCATAATAGTTTGCTGACATGTTTTCCCCATCACACCGACTTTAATAAATTTTGCAGGATATATCATACGATAAATGGATATAACATATGATAAAAGCCGACAATCGCCACATAAGTATTTGTGGTGCAATTCCTTTCCATGCTGAAGTGGGTAGGGATGCATAATAGAAAGCTCCTCAACAAAAAGCATGAAAATCACCAGCGAATCCCTGCTGTAAATCCCTGAATAGGGTGATAAATTTTGTTTTCATGGGGACAAAATCCACAGTAGTCCTTGGTAGAACTTGTAATAATAATAATAAACAAATAAACAAACCAGAAACAATAGTATAAAATACTATGCATGTAATGATAAAATACAATTCGTGCATAGAAATTGACAAACACACCAGAGCGCGCATAAGAAGGAACAAAAGAAATGCATAATCCACCTTCTTCCAACAAACAACATGCAGTGATTTTTTCAGCTTCTGTATTATGATTCCTTCCCCAGTGAGCTTCTCCATGTGACAATTCTGCAAAAAATAATTTCAGGGACTTGTCATCTTCAGAAGCAGTGAAGTTGATATGCTCCCAAACACCCATAGAAAAGAAAGAACATGCAGATATGATCTCCACCAGCTTAAATTTAGCACCCTGAAAAAGAAATTTTGACAGTAACAAAAAATTAAGTTGGGTGCACACCGAATTAATTTGTTTTTAGCAGCAGAAAATTAATTAAATAAAATAAACATTATACCTAGCAAATAGTACTAGATGATGCTGATTGTTTTAACCACCCAAGACATAGCAATAACTCGAGGAGATTTCACAGTCCAGAAATTTACCTTGGACTTGTTGTTATAGAATTCTACAGCATGATGGATCAACACCATAACAATACCGGCAAAACAGAGTGTTTATCTCTTTCATGCACCAAACAATCCTAATAAGTTCATTCAAGCATCGAGATGAAGATTGATAATTCTCTGGAAAATATGACATGGATAGACATCGTAGAGAACTTTTGGGTTAAAACACTGTGCTGTCCTGTCCTTATTAGGGAGGGACTTCGAATTTGTTGTCTAGGGTTTTCGAGCAATAAAATTCTTCTAATATTTTCATCATCAAAACTGGTAAAGCAGTATGCGATCTAAAATTAGTTTACCTTGTGCTTCTTGTTGTGGTATTTTATGGCTCTTTCTGCACTCCTTGTGTATTTTAGCAGGTCATTCCTGGATGGATGAATCTCAGAAAAGTAAACTTAAATAAATATTGAATTAGAATGAGATTTATATATAAAAAAAGAAGCAGATCTGGGCAGAGTCATTCAACTCATAAAAGAATTTCCGAGCAGCGAAGCAAAACCAAGAATCTCACAACGAACAGAAATTCTTTCCTCCGATCTCATATTTGAAGGCAAAAGAAGAAACGCAAACTGTACCGTTTCTCACAAAACCCAAGCTTGTCTTCTCGAGTTTGAATATCCCGATCTTGTTCAATATCCGGAAAACGTCTTCTCTTTCCCATCCGACTCAGAAGAGCCTCGAGGCTTAATCGAATTATTCTAATATCATAATACGTTACAATCTTCTCAAAGACGGCGCCCATCCTCCGTGGCTTGTCTCTTTGCCGAATTTGCGAAGCTAGAATAACTTGCTCGCGAACGCTCTTTTGTGGAAGAGTAGATACTTGACCCGCGCGATGCTGCGGGTTATTTTTTTGTATAAAAAATATTAAAACAAATAAAAATTTAAAAATATTAAATTTTTCTGCAAAGCTATATTAAAGAATCTTGAGTTTGGCTGCAACGCCTGACCTAAGAGTAATATTTATAATATTAATAATAAAATTAAACTTGCATGACCTAAATTTAAATGAGCCTGACTGCAACACCGGACCCAAGAATATTGGATGTGGGTCTAGCTATAAAGTCGTGTAATAAAAGTGTGATAATTAAATAGATTAATTCAAAAAAAAAAACAAAGAAAAACAATCAACATAAAGGAAAAAACTAATGATGAAAAAGAAAAAAAAATTGAATTAATTGGGTTAACTCTTTAAACCAGGTTATCCTGTAAAACCTGGGATTCACATCATGAAAGTTTGATAACTAAATAGAAAAAAAATAATGGATTTACTCAGAATTAACCGGGTTAACCCATCAAACCAAGTTAACCCGTTAAGCCCAAGACACGTGTCATGAAAGTATGAAAGTCTGATAATTAAATAGAAAGAAAATTAACTTTAACAAACTAAACTAAATGAAAAAAATAACTTGTCAAATCAGGCCAACCCATCAAACCCGAGATTCGTATCATGAAAATCTGATAACTAAATAAAAAAAAATTTAACATTAACAAACTAAATCAAACAAAAAAAATTCATTAAAAAAAATTAAAAAAGAGAAAAAAAAGGAAAAAATAGTTATATAATACAATATAATATAACACAATATAATAATATTTATAATTATAATAATATAATATATTAATAAGTAAATATATTAGTAAAAGGCGTGACATGCTCGTGCAATGCCGCGGGCTTGTAGCATGCTTGTGCATTATTGTGGATTTGTGTAAAAAATCATATAAAAATAAATTGTTACCATCCATAATATTTGAAAGGAAAAAACTACAAATCTATATTCTCAACCAGCTCAATATTAAAAAAAAAATCAAAAGAAAAATTATGAAAAAAAAACAATGAAAAAAAGAAGATGACAATTTTGGAAGAACAAAAAGCAAAAAAAAAAAAAAAAAACACGTGGGGAAAGTTAAAGCTAAATTTTCAACCAGCTAAATATTAAAATCATTTAAAAAAACACTGTAGCAATCCGTAGTGTTTTTTGAGGAAATATACAACTATAATTATCAACCAGCTCAATATTAAAAAAAAATTCAATAAAGATAATTTTGACAAATATAAAACAAAAAAAAAAAAAACGAAAGGAAAAAAACATCCAGGGAAACACTATAACAATCTATAGTGTTTCATGAGAAAATCTACAGTTGTAATTTTTTAACCAGCTCAATATCAAAACAATAAAAACGACAAAGACAATTTAACAAAAAAACATAAGAAAAAAAAAGCATATGGGAAAACACTGTAGTAATCAACGATGTTTTTAAGGAAAAAAAAAAGCCAAATTATTAACCGATTCAGTATGAAAAAAATAAATTTGACAAAAACATATTTGAAAAAAAAACATCAATAAAAAAACATGTAGGGAAACACTGTAGCAAGGAAAAAATTATGTGGGAAAACACTATAGCAATCTACAGTGTTTTAAATAACTACAAAACTAAATTCTCAATCAGTTTAATATGAAAAAAATAAAATCGACAAAAATAATTTAAAAAAAAAATTATTTAATAAAAAATCTATGTAGAGAAATACTACAGCAATCTAGTGTCAGCCAAACAAAAACCATGTAACGAAAACATTGTAGCAATCCATAGTGTTTTTTTTTTTAAAAAAAAAAAAAAGCTAAAAAGCTAAGTTCTTAACCAACTCAATATATAAAAAAACCTGACAAAAACTATTTTCAAAAAAAAAAGAAGAAAGGAGTCAATTTTGGGTAAAAGAAATGAAAAAAGAAACATGTAAAAAAAAGGAAACAAAAGCTAGAAAAAAAACACGCGGGGAAAGCTACAGTGTTTTAAAGAAAAAACCAAAAAAACTAAAATTGCAACCAGCTCAATAGCAAAAAAAGTAAAATCAACAAAAATTATTCTGAAAAAAAAAAAAAAAAATATGTAAAAAATGACAATTATGGAAAAAAAGAAAAAGAAATAAAAAAATAAAAAAAAAAACATGTGGGGAAAGCTAAAGCTAGATTATCAGCCAACTCAATATTGAAAAAATAAATTCGATAAAGATAATTTTTTAAAAAAAATATGTGGGGAACACTGCAGCAAAACAAAAACTATGTAGGGAAACACTGTAGTAATCCATATTGTTTTTTTTTTTTAAAAAAAAAAAACTACAGAGCTAAATTCTTAACCAATGCAATAAAAAAAAATCTACAAAGACCATTTAAAAAAAAGAATAAACAAATCACAAAAAAAAAAAAACAATGTATGAGTACATTATAGCAATCCACAATGTTTTAAAGAAAAAAGATACATAGTTAAATTTTCAACCAACTCAATATTTAAAAAAATTAGCAAAGATAATTTGAAAAAAAATTAAAAAAAAGAAAAAAAAAGTCAATTTTGGGTAAACAAAAAGGAAAAAAAAACATGTAAAAAAAATGAAGAAGAAACAAAAGTAGGAAAAAAAAAATGCTCCAGAAAAAAAAAAAGAAAAAAAAATGCTACAAAAAAAAAAAGCAGAAAAAAAAAAAAAACTGCTCCGAAAAAAAAAATGCTACAGTAGCTGCTACAGTAAAAACACCACGCGTTTTAGAGTTCTTTAATAAGGAAACAGAGTAAATTATAGTCCTTGTAGTTTTATAAAAGAAATAAAATAGAGTTCTTTCTTTAAAACAATAATTAATTAGTTTTGATACTTTTATACCTATTCATTCATTTCACTTTTCTTAATTCATTACTTATTAAAAAAAAAAAAAAAAAGAAAAAAAAAAAAAGAAACAGATGATATAGAAAAATCGACTAGAAAAAGGACTAGTTATAGAGTCCTCTAGTTAAAGAAACTATTTAATCTATTTCACAAATACTAGTAATTATTATTATTATTTAATTAACCAATCATTAGGTTGTGTTTGTTTCTTGAAAAGTTGTTTTTGAAAAATTAATTTTAAATTTTTTTGTTTTTTTTTTCATCAAAAAAATTAACCAATGAAAAACACTTTCCAGTTAAAAAAAAATTTGGCTTGATTTCATGAAAAATGTTTTTCTTTTATTTTGAGCGGAAAACACTTTCCGAAAGTTGTAAAAAATTTAGAAATGTCATATTATTTGCTGATTATATCAAATTTGATCATCAAAATTTTGATTGCTATATATATATATTTTGTTATGAATATTTATTTTTCAATTTTATTCTTTAAAATTTAATTTTTATATTAATTTTGGTCCTTATTTTTTTAATTGTTATTTGTTTTTCCCTTATCATTTTTTATTATTTTTTATCTATCAAATTTGGTCCTTATTCTTTTTATTGTTACTTATTTTATTTGAAATAATTTATGAAATGTTAATTATTATTATTTTAATTTCTTCATCTTTTAATTTTTAATTTTTTAGATTTGATCTCTATTATATGATTATTATTTATTATATTTGAGATAATTTATAAAATTATATTTTTTCAATTTCATTCTCATTCAACTTTTTAATTTGTAAGATTTGTTCCTCATTATTTTAATAAACTTGAAAAAAAATAAAAAATTAATAAGTTATTTCTTGGCTCATTTTATATGACATAACCAAACACTGGAAAATATTTTTCAACTTATTTTTCATTACACTACCAAACATAAAAAAATAATTCACTTTATAAAAAAAAATTACTTTCCAGCAAACAAACAAGACTTTAAGAGAAGCTTCCCAATTCTTTTCTTTCCTTTTATTTTATTGTGATTATGTGTTTTTTCTCTAATAAGGTTTTAAGAGATATTCCATAATCACCGTGTTTGGTATAACATAGTTTTATAGTTATGAATTGAAATTTTTTTTAAAAAAATTTACTTTTTATTTTAATTAAAATATATGTTTGATTAAAATTATAATTAAAGTTATTATTTAGTAAAAAATATATCTAACGTGTTTGATTAAAATTATAATTAAAAGTGATGTTATAATAAAATGATTAAAAAAGATATATAATAATTTTTTATTTTGCAATTATATATATATATATATATATATATATATATTTGATTATTAATATATAATAAAAACAACCATATAAATTATAAAATTTGCTTTTTTATTTCTTTAAACTTACTGTCATCACAAACATAATCTAAGGAATACTTGTTAATTATTATTTAACTAAAAAAACAAAAGCAATTAAATTTATATGCTTATCATTTAATCAAACAAAAGCAAATTGTTACATTCTACCTTATCATTTAATAAATTAATAAATTAATTTTTTTTATATTTTCGTCGAGCATTAATATGGATCTATTAAAATACAAACGCTCCAAATATTTTAGATCCAATTTGTAGCTTTTTAGATCCAAGAGAGAAGAAAAGGAGAATGATAGAGGGAAAGTAATCCCACAAAATTATGAGGTATTTGTGAGGAAGAGTAAATGAGGTGTTTTCTCATAGTAATAGAAAGATTTCAGTTGTTCTCCTATTGGTAGAGTGAGGTTGTAATTCCCACAGTACTTAGTAAAATCCTTCTATATTTGCTCGTGGACGTAGCCAAATTGGGTGAACCACGTAAATTCTTGTGTGTCTCATTTCTCATTTTATCATATCCTTTACCTTTTGTCTTGTCGGGTTTGTATGCCAGTATCCTAATAGTGGTATCAGAGCCTTCTTGGTTGGTGTTGTTAACACACAAAAGTTATTTGTGTATACAACTACTATTCACGTCTACGACACTATTCACATATACGGCACTATTCATCCACAGGGTACTGTTCACATACGTTACTGTTGACGGATATAGAAAGTCAGTGTGGTGATTAAATACAGTCTAGAAAGTTTTGTCTAAGGAGATTGGGTTTTAAGCGGGACCATTTATGACCCCTCCAATCTTTCCTGGGAACTTACTTAGTGAAGTATTTTTCACACGATACTATTTCTATATACGTTACAGATATGTGAATGTGAAACAGTGATAGCTGAATAGATCACGGTGAATAAAATGGCAGCAAAGTACGAGATTGAGAGGTTCAAGGGGAGCAATTTCTCACTATGGAAAATGAGAATCAAGACAATCTTGAGGAAAGACAATTGCTTGGCAGCAATTGGGGATCGGCCCGCGGAGATTATTGATAATGTAAAATGGAATGAGATGGATGGCAATGCTATTGCTAACATACATTTAGCATATACGAGTCCAAGTCTTTGCACAATAATATTTTTTTAAAGTGGAGACTTTATACCCTTCGAATGGCAGAAACCATGTCAGTGACTGACCACATCAACACAATAAGAACTCTATTTTCACAACTTACTACATTGGGTTAACAAATAGAGGAAAATAAACGTGTAGAGCTTCTACTTCAAAGTCTTCCTAATTCGTATGATCAACTCATTATCAACTTGACCACTAATATCCCCTCAGACTATTTAGTCATTGATGATGTTGCAACCGCTAACTTGGAAGAAGAAAATAGGCGCAGAAACAAAAGAGACAGAAATAGTTCAAACTAAGCAGAGGCGTTGTTGATGTCAAGAGGAAGATCAACGGAGCGTGGCTCTAGTGGGAGTCAAAGGCAGGGGAGGTCCAAATCAAGAAGTAAGAAGACTGTGAAATGCTACAACTGTGGCAGAAAAGGGCACTTCAAAAAGAATTGTTGGTTTAAAAACGGTATAGAGAACACTGCAGAGTCATCAAGACCTCAAGGATGTGTTGCAAGCACCTTAGAAGATGGGGAGGTTCTATATAGTGAAGCATCGATAGTCTCTACAGATAGAAAAGAGCTCACTGAGGTTTGGTTAATGGATCGAGGAGCGACATGGCATATGACTCCTAATCGAGATTGGTTTCATACATATGAACCCATCTCTGAAGGATAAGTGTTCATGGGCAATGATCATGCTTTAGAGATTGCTGGCATTGGCACCATCAAATTGAAGATGTATGATGGCTCAATTCGTACTATTTCGGGAGTACGACATGTGAAAGGCTTAAAGAAGAATCTCTTGTCCGTAGGACAATTTGATAGTCTTGGCTATGAGATTTGAACAGACACCGGAATCATGAAAATTGTCAAAGGAGCGCTGGTGGTTTTAAAGGTAAGAAAGATAGTTGCAAACTTGTTTATGTTAATGGGAGAAACACATCATGAGGCAGAGGCGTCAATCGCATCAGCCAGTTCTGCAGAAGAGAAGACGATGATGTGGCATCAAAAGTTCTCTCCGATCAGAAGTTACTCCCTAGGCTTACAAAGATTACTTTACCTTTTTGTGAACACTGTGTTATAAGTAAACAACACAGGTTTTATATAGTGAAGCAGCGACAGTCTCTACAGATAGAAAAGAGCTCACTGAGGTTTGGTTAATGGATCGAGGAGCGACATGGCATATGACTCCTAATCGAGATTGGTTTCATACATATGAACCCATCTCTGAAGGATCAGTGTTCATGGGCAATGATCATGCTTTAAAGATTGCCGACAGTGGCACCATCAAATTGAAGATGTATGATGGCTCAATTAGTACTAGTTCGGGAGTACGACATGTGAAAGGCTTAAAGAAGAATCTCTTGTCCGTAGGACAATTTGATAGTCTTGGCTATGAGATTCGAACAGACAATGGAATCATGAAAATTATCAAAGGAGCGCTGGTGGTTTTAAAGGCAAGAAAGATAGTTGCAAACTTGTTTGTGTTAATGGGAGAAACACATCATGAGGCAGAGGCGTCAATCGCATCAGCCAGTCCTGCAGAAGAGAAGACGATGATGTGGCATAAAAAACTAGGCCACATGTCAGAGAAAGGTTTGAAAGTTCTCTCTGATCAAAAGTTACTCCCTGGGCTTACAAAGGTTACTTTACCTTTTTGTGAGCACTGTGTTACAAGCAAACAGCACAGGTTGAAGTTTGGCACATCAACAACTAAGAGCAAATGCATCTTAGACCTGATTCACTCTGATGTTTTGTAATGGCCCGGCCCAACTTGCCATATATTGTTCGCTTTGGGCCTTACCGCCCTCACGGTTTTGTTCCTGGTGACGCGAGCCCATTTCTGACCCTGACGCCCCAAAACGCGTATAACAAGTTGGCAACCAGCACCACTTATAAGGCCAGCAACACACCCCTCACCCGCCGATGTGGGATCTTACAATCGACCCCCCTTAAGGAGCCCGACGACCCCGTCGGCACAACCGGACAGCCAGTGAGGTCGGCTCTGATACCAAATGTAATGGCTCGGCCCAACTTGCCATATATTGTCCGCTTTGGGCCTTACCGCCCTCACGGTTTTGTTCCTGGTGACGCGAGCCCATTTCTGACCCTGACGCCCCAAAACGCGTATAACAAGTTGGCAACTAGCACCACTTATAAGGCCAGCAACACACCCCTCACCCGCCGATGTGGGATCTTACAATCGACCCCTCTTAAGGAGCCCGACGACCCCGTCGGCACAACAGGACAGCTAGTGAGGTCGGCTCTGATACCAAATGTAATGGCTCGGCCCAACTTGCCATATATTGTCCGCTTTGGGCCTTACCGCCCTCACGGTTTTGTTCCTGGTGACGCGAGCCCATTTCTGACCCTGACGCCCCAAAACGCGTATAACAAGTTGGCAACCAGCACCACTTATAAGGCCAGCAACACACCCCTCACCCGCCGATGTGGGATATTACAATCGACCCCCCTTAAGGAGCCCGACGACCCCGTCGGCACAACCGGACAGCCAGTGAGGTCGGCTCTGATACCAAATGTAATGGCTCGGCCCAACTTGCCATATATTGTCCGCTTTGGGCCTTACCGCCCTCACGGTTTTGTTCCTGGTGACGCGAGCCCATTTCTGAGCCTGACGCCCCAAAACGCGTATAACAAGTTGGCAACCAGCACCACTTATAAGGCCAGTAACACACCCCTCACCCGCCGATGTGGGATCTTACATGTTTGACAAGCACCGGTTGTATCCTTAGGAGGAGCAAGATACTTTGTATCATTCATAGATGACTTCTCCAGGAGATGTTGGTTGTATCCGATTAGAAGGAAGGCAGATGTGTTCGCAGTCTTTAAAACCTTCAAAGCGCGGGTAGAACTTGAATCTGAAAAGAAGATCAAGTGTTTGAGGACTGACAATGGAGGAGAAAATACCAGTGATGGAATTTGATAACTTCTGTCAACATGAAGGTATCTAAAGGCAGTTCACAACGGCATACACTCCACAACAAAATGGAGTGGCAGAGCGGATGGACAGAACTCTATTACAAAGAACTAGAGCAATGTTGAAGGCTGCAGGTCTAGGAAAGTCATTCTGGGCAGAAGCAGTCAATACCGCCTGTTATGTGATAAATCGATCTCCGCCAACTGCAATTGAGCTGAAGACACCGATGGAGATATGGACTGGAAAGCCAGCTGATTATTCTCGATTACACATATTTGGAAGTCCTGTGTACGTGATGTACAATACTCAAGAAGTCAGCAAGCTGGATTCAAAGTCCAAAAAATAAGAGAGAAGAAGAGGAGAGTGAGAGAGGGAAAGTAATCCCACAAAATTGTGAGGTACTTGTGAGGAAGAGTAAGCGAGGTGTTTTCTCATAGTAATAGAGAGATTTCAGTTGTTCTCCTATTGGTAGAGAGAGGTTGTAATTCCCACAGTACTTAGTAAAATCCTTCTATACTTGCCCGTGGACGTAGCCAAATTGGGTGAACCACGTAAATTCTTGTGGGTCTCATTTCTCATTTTATCCTATCATTTACCTTTTGTCTTGTCGGGTTTGCATGCCAGTATCCTAACAAAAACCTCATTCTGTAACAAGACACATACACATACAATTAAGGTTAGACAAAAATGCTAACTGCCGCAGGAACAATCGTTCACAGAGAGTGAGAAAGATGCGGGTGATGGAGATGCTTGATTGGGAGATGCTTGATCGGGAGCGTGGTAAACAAAAAAGGCGGCAAGTGATTCTCTCCTGAACGAATTTTCCCTTTTTATTTTATTTTATTTTTAAATCAATCTCTATCTCACACTGTTCCTCTTTCCTATTAAAGTTCTTGGGTTCCGCAATTCTTGAAGGAGCCTCGGATCTTCTTTCGATCTCATCCTAAACTGGATTGCGTTGAGGGTAAGAGCTAGCAATTTCTGTATGCCTATAGTTGTCATGAATTTCATGTTAAGGTTTTCTAAGTTTGGACATGTTTGTTGAATTTCACTTTTCGGTAGACCCGATCCGCTCCGCTTCCAACAGCTGATATATCAGTCCTTAAGCTCGAGTTTGATTGCCTGTCTGTTTTAATTGTGTATTCATACATTAATTGTTTTCATAGTGCTTCGGGTTCAATGGGTTGAAGCATTGAGAAATCTCTTTTTTAATAAATAAAACAAGAAATAATAAAGAAAAAATGATGTAGGAAAGCTGATAAGGAAAAGGACTCATATCGTTTTTTAAACTAAAGAAACTATTTAATTTCTTTCATAAAAACTAAAAGAACTAATTTATAATTTAATCTAAAAAGAAAGAAAACAAGCACCCTGAGTCTTAAGTTTTTTTTCCCCTTTAGAAAACAAGCACTCTTAAGACACTTCTTCTAATTCTTTTGTTTGTTTTCATTTTATAAGGGATTTCTTTCTTTCAGAGGTTTTAACCCGGTACTAAACGTATGGTTGGGTTGCAGGGATACACCATGCTTACGAAGAGATTATCGAAGAGGTACTTACATGGATACTTGATGGTGGGTGGGGTGATAGGTAATAAGTGATTCTCTCCCGCACAACTTTTCTTTTTCATTTTCTTTTCATTTATTTCTAAATCTATCCCTATCCCACACTCTTTCTATTTCCTATTATAGCTTTCCCAATCAGATTTCCAAAATGATTCAAGAGTTGAAGAAGGCAGGGTATGCTGTGCCGCAACTCCCATCTCATCCTAAGCCGGTCCGCCCTGGGGGTGAGAGTACAGATTCCTATTGCATGTTGTGCCCCAACTCTCATCTCATTGTAAGGTTATCGAAGTGGTGCCTACTTGGATACTTGACGGTGGGTGGGGTAATAGGTAACACTGCAGAGTCATCAAGACCTCAAGGATGTGTTGCAAGCACCTTAGAAGATGGGGAGGTTTTATATAGTGAAGCAGCGACAGTCTCTACAGATAGAAAAGAGCTCACTGAGGTTTGGTTAATGGATCGAGGAGCGACATGGCATATGACTCCTAATCGAGATTGGTTTCATACATATGAACCCATCTCTGAAGGATCAGTGTTCATGTGCAATGATCATGCTTTAGAGATTGCTGGCATTGGCACCATCAAATTGAAGATGTATGATGGCTCAATTCGTACTATTTCGGGAGTACGACATGTGAAAGGCTTAAAGAAGAATCTCTTGTCCGTAGGACAATTTGATAGTCTTGGCTATGAGATTCGAACAGACAATGGAATCATGAAAATTATCAAAGGAGCGCTGGTGGTTTTAAAGGCAAGAAAGATAGTTGCAAACTTGTTTGTGTTAATGGGAGAAACACATCATGAGGCAGAGGCGTCAATCGCATCAGCCAGTCCTGCAGAAGAGAAGACGATGATGTGGCATAAAAAACTAGGCCACATGTCAGAGAAAGGTTTGAAAGTTCTCTCTGATCAAAAGTTACTCCCTGGGCTTACAAAGGTTACTTTACCTTTTTGTGAGCACTGTGTTACAAGCAAACAGCACAGGTTGAAGTTTGGCACATCAACAACTAAGAGCAAATGCATCTTAGACCTGATTCACTCTGATGTTTTGTAATGGCCCGACCCAACTTGCCATATATTGTCCGCTTTGGGCCTTACCGCCCTCACGGTTTTGTTCCTGGTGACGCGAGCCCATTTCTGAGCCTGACGCCCCAAAACGCGTATAACAAGTTGGCAACCAGCACCACTTATAAGGCCAGCAACACACCCCTCACCCGCCGATGTGGGATCTTACAATCGACCCCCCTTAAGGAGCCCGACGACCCCGTCGGCACAACCGGACAGCGAGTGAGGTCAGCTCTGATACCAAATGTAATGGCTCAGCCCAACTTGCCATATATTGTCCGCTTTGGGCCTTACCGCCCTCACGGTTTTGTTCCTGGTGACGCGAGCCCATTTCTGAGCCTGACGCCCCAAAACGCGTATAACAAGTTGGCAACCAGCACCACTTATAAGGCCAGCAACACACCCCTCACCCGCCGATGTGGGATCTTACATGTTTGGCAAGCACCGGTTGTATCCTTAGGAGGAGCAAGATACTTTGTATCATTCATAGATGACTTCTCTAGGAGATGTTGGTTGTATCCGATTAGAAGGAAGGCAGATGTGTTCGCAGTCTTTAAAACCTTCAAAGCGCGGGTATAACTTGAATCTGAAAAGAAGATCAAGTGTTTGAGGACTGACAATGGAGGAGAAAATACCAGTGATGGAATTTGATAACTTCTGTCAACATGAAGGTATCTAAAGGCAGTTCACAACGGCATACACTCCACAACAAAATGGAGTGGCAGAGCGGATGGACAGAACTCTATTACAAAGAACTAGAGCAATGTTGAAGGCTGCAGGTCTAGGAAAGTCATTCTGGGCAGAAGCAGTCAATACCGCCTGTTATGTGATAAATCGATCTCCGCCAACTGCAATTGAGCTGAAGACACCGATGGAGATATGGACTGGAAAGCCAGCTGATTATTCTCGATTACACATATTTGGAAGTCCTGTGTACGTGATGTACAATACTCAAGAAGTCAGCAAGCTGGATTCAAAATCCAGAAAATGTGTATTCTTGGGATATGCTGATGGAGTGAAAGGGTATCGCTTGTGGGATCCCACTGCCTACAAGGTAGTCATCAACAGAGATGTCATATTTGCAGAAGATAAAATGCAAATGGACGAACATAATAGCATTTTAATTGAGACTACAACAGTCTAGATGGAAAATGCTCAGAATCATACTTCTTATGAAGCTGCACCAGAGCATGAAGAACAAGAACAAATAGAGTCTGAAACTCCTGAAGTTCGACGGTCAACTCGTGGTAGAAGACCACCGGCTTGGCACTCAGAATATGTTACTGAGAGCAACATTGCATATCGTCTTCTAACAGAGGATGGAGAGCCATCAACTTTCCATGAGGCTATCAAAAGCACAGATGTATCTAGGTGGATGACAGCAACGCAAGAGGAGATTGAAGCTCTACACAAGAATAACACTTGGGATCTTGTTCCGCTACCACAAGGAAGAAAGGCCATTGGCAACAAATGGGTTTACAAGATAAAGCATGATGGCAATGATCAAGTGCAAGATTGGTGGTGAAAGGATATGCTCAGAAAGAAGGAATAGACTTTAATGAGATATTTTCTCCGGTAGTACGACTTACTACAATCAGAGTAGTCTTGGCAATGTGTGTTATATTTGATCTTCATTTAAAGCAGTTAGATGTGAAAACTGCATTTCTTCATGGAGAACTTGAAAAAGAAATTTATATGCTCCAACCAGAGGGTTTTGATGAAATAGGCAAGGAGAACTTGGTTTGCAAGTTGAACAAATCTCTATACGGTCTCAAACAGGCGCTGGGATGTTGGTACAAGAGATTTGATTCCTTTATAATTAGCCTTGGGTACAACAGACTTAGTTCAGACCATTGTACATACTATTAGAGGTTTGAAGAAGATGATGATTTCATCATTCTGTTGTTGTACGTGGATGGCATGTTGGTAATAGGCCCCAACAAAGATCGAGTTCAACAATTGAAGGCATAGTTGGCTAGGGAGTTTGATATGGACTTGGGACCAGCAAACAAGATTC
Source organism: Populus alba (assembly GCF_005239225.2). Classification (NCBI taxonomy): domain Eukaryota; kingdom Viridiplantae; phylum Streptophyta; class Magnoliopsida; order Malpighiales; family Salicaceae; genus Populus; species Populus alba. The sequence goes on along the minus strand of NC_133284.1, from coordinate 54,110,549 downwards.
TAGGGATGCAAATTCACCGAGACAGAAGTAAGAGGAAGATTTGGCTTTCTCAGAAGAATTACTTGAAGTGCGACGCTTTAACATGCAAGATTGTAAGCTAATTCCCACCCCACTTCCTATTAACTTCAAATTATCCTCAAGTATGTATCCTAACAATGAAGCAGAGAGGATGGAAATGTCTCGAGTACCGTATGCATCAGCAGTGGGAAGTTTAATGTTTGCCATGATATGTACAAGACCAGACATTGCACAAGCAGTGGGAGCAACTAGTCGATACATGGAAAATCTTGGTGGAGAGCATTGGAATACTATTAAGAGGATCTTGAGATATATCAAGGGTACCTCAGATGCCGCATTATGTTATGGAGGATCAGAATTTAATGTCAGAGGTTATGTTAACTCAGATTTTGCTGGTGACCTTAAGAAAAGAAAATCCACTACAGGCTATATGTTTATAATTGAAGGAGGAGCTGTGAGCTGGGTCTCTAAACTTCAGACTGTTGTGGCGTTATCCATAACAGAAGTTGGGTATATGGCAGCTACACAAGCTTGTAAGAAGCAATATGGATGAAGAAAGTTATGGAGGAGCTCAGGCATAAACAAGAGAAGATTTTTTTATATTATGATAGTCAGAGTGCCTTGCATATTGCAAGGAATCCAACATTTCATTCAAGAACAAAACACAGATGTTCAGTATCACTTTGTTCGTGAAGTGGTGGAAAATGGAAGTGTGGATTTTCAAAAGGTTCACACAAAGGAAAACCCAGCAGATGATTTGACCAAACCAGTCAACACTGATAAGTATATATGGTGCATATCCCCTTATGGCCTAGCAGAAATATAAGCAGCATGAAGATGGCAAGTATTGAAAGGATAGAAGAATCACAAATGATCAAGTGTGAAGACTTGATTAAATCATCAAAGTCTTCAAGTGGGAGAATGTGAAGCCAGCTAAACATTGTTGGCAAAGTCAACAATGTTGGGCACCAATTCGGTGCCACTTGCCCACTTACCTTGCTCTTGTCTTTTGCAAGACAAAGGCAAGGAAGCTTGCCTATAAATAGGCAGTGCATCCTTGCCTTATATGCACACAACAAGAAAGAAATAAGAGAGAGCAAGAGGAGAGTGAGAGAGGGAAAGTAATCCCATAAAATTATGAGGTATTTGTGAGGAAGAGTAAGTGAGGTGTTTTCTCCTAATAATAGAGAGATTTCAGTTGTTCTCCTATTATTTGAGAGATGTTGTAATTCTCACATTACTTAGTAAAATTCTTCTATACTTGCCCGTGGACGTAGCCCAATTGAATGAACCACGTAAATTATTATGTGTCTCATTTCTCATTTTATCCTATCCTTTGCCTTTTGTGGTTTGCATACTTTTATTCTAACAAATAATATAAATATGTCCTGAACTTTGTGTATCAGTAGACTAAGAAAGTCGAAGAATGGAGTTAGCGTTTAGCTCAACTCAATATCCTACCCAAAGTGCGTTTTGAAGGCCATTTTTGTAAGGCTTTTTCTTCATATGCTCCCTCAATCGTATATTTAACTTGTCATTGTCAATTTTTTTTAGACGTCCCAGTTATGTCTCTTTTTTGAATAAAGTGATTGTGATACGAGTTTTCTAAATTTACCTTGAACTATTTTGATTAATATATTTTATTACAATTTAATGTGTTACAGATAAATCAATAAATTGTATCTACTCGAATGGCTTGAACGAAAAGGATTATCAAACTCGAACGCTTAGTTTATTTTTAATTTCTTTCCATTCAAAAGATACCCAACAAAAACAAAAAAATTCATGAGAAAGCTATTCAAACATGCATATGAGCCAATCACACTGAGAACTCTTAATGAAATAGGCATCAGGATCCTTTATGATAAACTTTCCTGGATAGAACATATGACAAAAACTGACAATCGCCACATGACAAACTATTAGTAGTGCAATTCTTTGCTTGCTGAAGGGGTAGGGATGCATTATAGTTTTCATCATATTGCGTGAAGGTAGCTCCTCAACAAAATGTATGAAAATCACCAGCGAATCCTATAATAATAACAAAAATAATAATAAACAAATAAACAAACCAGAAAAAAACAATATAAAATACTAGGCATGTAATGATAAAATACAATTGGTGCATAGAAATTGACAAACACACCAGAGTGCGCATAAGAAGGAACAAAAGAAATGCATAATTCACTTTCTTCCAACATAAAGCATGCAGTGATTTTTTCAGCTTCTGTTTTATGATTCCTTCCCCAATGAGCTTCTCCATGTGACAATTCAGCAAAAAAAAAATCAGACACTTGTCATCTTCAGAAGCAGTGAAGTTGATATGCTCCCAAATACCCATAGAAAAGAAAGAACAGGCAGATATGATCTCCACCAGCTTAAATTTAGCACCCTGAAAAAGAATTTTGACAGTACCAAAAAAATAAGTTGGGAGTACAGAGAACTAATTAGTTTTTTAGCAGCAGAAAAATTAATTCAATAAAAAAAAACATTATAACTAGCAAATAGTACTAGATGATGCTGATTGTTTTAACCACCCAATGCACAGCAATAACCCGAGGAGTTTTCACAGTCCAGAAACTTACCTTGGACTTGTTATAGAATTCTACAGCATGATGGATCAACACCACAGCAAAACTGGCAAAACAGAGTGTTTATCTCTTTCATGCACCAAACAATCCTAATAAGTTCATTCAAGCTCCGAGATGAAGATTAATAATTCTCTGGAAAATATGACATGGCTAGACATCGTAGAGAACTTTTGGGTTAAAACACTGTGCTGTCCTGTCCTTATTAGGGAGGGACTTTGAGTTTGTTTTCTAACGCTTTCGAGCAATAAAATTCTTCTAATTGTTTCATCATCAAAACTGGAAAAACAGTATACCGATCTAAACTTAGTTTAAGATGCATAATTGATCAACTTATTATTTTATTGTGTTATGCAGACATTAATTTCCTCTGTTTTTTTTTTTTAATGAAATAAAAACACATAATTAGAAGAAGAGGTAGGCAATAATAAAAAGAAATACCTTGTGCTTCTTGTTGTAGTATTTTATGGCTTTTTCTGCACTCCTTCTGTGTTTTAGCAGATCATTCCTGGTTGGATGGATTTCAGAAAAGTAAACTTGAATAAATATTGAATTAGAATGAAATTTATATATAAAAAAGAAGCAGATCTGGACACAGTCATTCTTCAACTCATAAAAGAATTTCCGACCAGCAAAGCAAAAGCAAGAATCTAACAGAGAACAGAAAATCTTTCCTCCGATCTCATATTTGAAGGCAAAAAGAAGAAACGAAAACTGCACCGTTTCTCACAAAACCCAAGCTTATCTTCTCGAGTTTGAATTTCCCGATCTCGTTCAATATCCGGAGAACGTCTTCTCTTTCCCATCCGACTCAGAAGAGCCTCGAGGATTAGTCGAATCATTCTGATATCATAATACGTTACAGTCTTCACAAAGACGGCGCCCATCCTCCGTGCTTGGTCTCTTCGCCGAATTTGCGAAAAGTTAGAATAACCTACTCGCGAACGCTCTTTTGTGGAACATAAGAGGAACAGAGTAGATTAGAGGGTGTTTGGGAGTGTGGTAGCGGTTGCTTTTCAAATAGCTTTTCATGCCGAAAAGCATGTCAATAATGTTTTTTCATTTTTTAAAAATTATTTTTGATATCAGCACATCAAAACGATCCAAAAAGTACAAACCGCACTCAATTTTAATAAAAAAAAATTTAATTTTTTTGAAAAGCCGGTTTGACCGCAATGCCAAACGGGCACATATATAGACCAGTCCTTTAGGTCTATGAAATAAATACAATAGAGTCCTTAGTTGAAAAACATAAATACAATAGAGTCCTTATTCAGGCATTTCACTTTTCTTAATTCATTACTTATTTTTTAAAATAAAACAAGAAAAGAATAAAGAAACAGATGATATAGAAAAATCGATTAGAAAAAGGACCAGTTATAGAGTCCTTTAAACTAAAGAAGATATTTAATCTATTTCATAAAAGCAAAAGGACTAATTTATAATTTATCGAAAAAGAGAAAACAAGCACTCTCGTAAATATTATATTATTATTATTTTTTAAGAAACCACTCACTCTTTAAGAAAAGTTTCCCAGTTCTTTTCTTTCTTTTCATTTTATTGTGATTTGTTTTTCTTTAAGAGGGTTTTATCCTAAACTGAAAGCCGTTTCCCAATCACTCTTAAGAGCCGCAGTGAGGAAAGAGATGTTGGGGAAAGAGATGCTTGATCGGGAGCGTGATAAGCCAGAAAGATGGTAAGTGATCCTCTCCTAAACAAATTTTCCCCTTTTATTAATATTTTTTATTTTTTAAAAAATCTATCTCTATCTCACACTCTTCCTCCTTCCTATTAAAGTTTTAGTTTGGCATGCTTGTTGAAGTTATGAAACAACTTTTAGTCTCTTAGTTAGATCCAATCCGCTTCCAACAACTGATATATCGGTTTTAAGCTCGAGTTTAATTGATTGTCTGTTTTAATTCTGTATTCATATATTAATTGTTTTCATAATGCTTTGGGTTCAATGGTTTGAAGCATTGAAAAATCTTTTTTTTAATAAATAAAATAAGAAAAAATAAAGAAACAAATGATATAGGAAAGCTGATCAGAAAAAAAAAACTAATTATATCATTTTTTAAATTAAAGAAACTATTTAATTTATTTCATAAAACTAAAAGAACTAATTTATAATTTAATCTAAAAAGAAAGAAAACAAGCACCCTAAGTCTTAAGTTTTTCCTCCCTTTGAAAAACAAGCACTCTTAAGACGTTTCTTTTAATTTTTTTTTATTTTATTTTATTAGGGATTTCTTGTTTTTAGAGATTTTAACCCTGTACTAAAGATACGGTTGAGCTGCAAGGATACACTATGCTTACAGAGAACAGAAAATCTTTCCTCCGTTCTCATATTTGAAGGCAAAAAGAAGAAACGAAAACTGTACCGTTTCTCACAAAACCCAAGCTTATCTTCTAGAGTTTGAATTTCCCGATCTCGTTCAATATCCGGAGAACATCTTCTCACAACTTTTTTTTTTCTTTTCATTTATTTCTAAATCTATCCCTATCTCATACTATTTCTATTTTCCTTTGAAGTTTTTCCATTCAGATTCCCGAAAGCATTCAAGAGTTGAAGAAGGCATTGTCTGTGTTGCCCCAACTCTCATCTCATCCTAAACCGGGTTGCCTTGGGGGTAAGAGACCAGATTATATTAACTTCTGACCACTTCTTCAATTTTGTCTATGAATTTTTGGTATTTGGACAAAAATCTTAACATAGCTGCTTAATATTATTTCTATGTTTTCACTTTGGTTTGAATTGATTTACTTCTCAACGAAATATGGTTGAAATTACTACAGTAATTTTACTTAATGATTTGATATATTTATGGCTGGTAGCTTAATGCCCAACTCGTCATAATTCTATTTCTTGCAGCATGTTTTGCATTTTTTTTCCTGTTTCAGCTCTTTCAATTCAATGATGTTGATTTCATTCCTTGTGTATTTGCATTCAACTCAGGTCTCTTCTCTTCCTTTGACAAGTTTCTGCAATGAATCATTCCTGGATATCAGCTGATTGTTTAGTTTAATTGTTTCACTTGTGAGTTTATTGGAATGCATGGATATAAATAATTCTTATGCATAGATAACTTGTTCTTTCCTTATATTTCAAGGGCTCCTGGGCACCCTCTTGTCATAATTTGTTATCAAACATAAGTTATGTCTGAAAATAAATCATGCATGAGGCATAAATGTGTGTTTTTTAAAACCTAAATACACAACTAATTAAGTACAAAGGTGAACTGAGTTATTTCCCTAATTTGTTTTATTTTAAAGGTTTTTTCCCGGTTCAAAAAGCAATAGTTTTTTTTTTTTTTTGATGTGATCCATATATCTTTAATATGTTTCTTTAATTGTATATAAATTACACAATAGTGAATGTCAAAATAGCTCCTAAACCTAGCACACTAGTAGTTAATGTTAAAGCCCTGTCAATTTGTAGACATGAAGGAGAAAGAATCATTTTTTTTTAACTAGTGAAGTTTTATTGTACAATTTTGCTTATCTTGCTTTTCAATTTTTTTCCCTTTTACTTGTTTATAAGTTCTAAAGGGAAAAAAAATATGATGGTCTTGTAGCTGGCTTGTCCTTGGAAAAAACAAATTCATGATTTCATGAACATTCTGGCATGGTCTATTGTTATTTTTGTATAGCCATGTCTTTTTGGAGTTCATACATATGGTAATATATGTTCATTAAAGAGCGGCATTTTGGTTAAACTAGTTAGAAAAAGGACATTGCTTGCTACAAAAATAGCAAAGTGGTGATACATTACGTGGTAGGTGGCTTGACAATAACATATCATTTTATGTTTTCTTTTCTTTTATGTTTTGTGAACTATATATGGGAACTCTAAATTTATTCACGTGTATGATTTATTAAGGATCTGTTGCATTATACCTACAATACTTTTCGTTGGGGTCTTATATTATTGGTACAATCTTATGATTTTATGATCCTAGTTTTTAGAGCTTTCAACCATCGGAGTTCAAAAAAGCGTTAACATATTTGCATGTGCTTCCTACATATTTTTGTTGCCTCTTTCTTTAATCAAGTATATTAGATTCTTAGTATTTCTTTTCATGGATTTTGGAGTTTGATTTTCTGGTGACTTGTAAACTTTGGGTGAAATTTGATGGTGGGAGCATAACACAATTTATTAGTTTACTTATCTTTTTTTTCTTGTCTCAATAGTTTGAAGATGAATTTGTTTAATCAAGGGGGATAAATTGTAATACCCTATAATCAATTCATCAATTTGGTAGCCTGTTTGATCTAAATGGGCAGTTTTAGTCATTATCTTTTTGTTGATTGGGGTTATTAAATTACTGGTGATGAGCGATTATGTTTTTCTATGGATTCATGTAAGTTTGTTGTTTAGTTTTTCACGCATCTTAATATTCTGTTTTGGTGGGTCTTAGATTTAATTCTCCCTCATCCCCATGCCTATCTTTTTCTTCAAATTGGACTTGGAAGAGTAACAAATAGAATGTTACTGCTTAATCCCTAAACACCATAAAATTTTTCAACTGCTGACATTACTATAAGTGTGGGCGTGGGTGGAGGAAGATTGTTATTCCCTTCCAAAAAATACAATGTTTATTACCCCTGTTTGACTTTAAGACTTATTTTATACCCATTTTAAATTGGAAATCTTGAAATTTGTCTATGTCTAGGTTTTATTTTCTATTTAGTATTTTATTTATCCCAAGGAGTAATTAGCTCTATTAGCTTTTTCCCATTTTTTATAGAATTAGTATTTTATAATCTAGGAATCCAAGTCCGTATTGGATTTGATTACTCAAACTCTATATATAAGCATATAGTCTATCAATATTAAAAATTCAAATTTATGAATAAATTTATGAATAAAAATCTGTAGACGTACTTTTCTCCTCTCTTCTCCTTTTCTATACTTCTCTCATTTTCTTCTCTTTCTCTTTCTTCTTCTTCTTTTCAATTCATTACTATCCCGCATCAGTCTTGTAGAATCTAGGCCTAGAATATATAGGGAAAAACGATTGCTTGTAAAAAACTATTGGTGTTTTTTGACTAGTAGATTCTTGTATTATAACTAATTGATACTTATTTTTAGAAACATGTGTCTTCTTTGCTGTCATCGGGGCTGTTGAGGGGCGCTACCGGTTGCATATGATTAGGAACAATCCTGATCACGCGACAGTACCTCAGTTGTCTGTGCAAGATGCAATTGATGGCATTAAACAAGTGCCTATAGACCCTGCCACATGTTTGAATTGGATCATTAAACAGGGCGTGGTTCCTGAGTCTGACTGCCCATACATTGGAGTACCTCAAGGAGGGCATGTGCTTAAGGTAAATATAATCATCATCGTGCTTGTTTATTATTTTTACTTGCATTTACGCTCTAAGCATTTGCAATGAACCTAATTTGTTTTAGTAGGAATGAACTAGTATTTAGTTCATATTTTTCTTATTTTAGGAGGGTCGGCTTTCAATGGTGAATGGCTATCGCTTTATAAACCCAGGGGGAGACCGTGTTGAAGGAATTGTAGAGGAGATCATGGAAGGAGGACCTATTGTGGGGATCATTTCATATCAATCAGAATATTTGCATGCAGTCATGCTAATTGGTGGCGTTTATAAAGATGATCGTGTGGATGAATATGTGATACATCCTCTTCCCATCCAGTGCCCCAGGAGTGAAGAGGATGTATCACATATTCATCCACACGATCATTTTTATAAACACCACCAATTAACATGACTGCATGCAAATATTTTGATTGATATGAAATGATCCCCACAATGGATCCTCCTTTCATGGATCATTTCATATCAATCAGAATATTTGCATGCAGTCATGCTAATTGGTGGCGTTTATAAAGATGATCGTGTGGATGAATATGTGATACAAAACTCCTGGGGCACTGGATGGGAAGAGGATGGTAGAGGATTGGTGTCAATTTCATACCTTGTTGGAGCTTATGTTCCTGTCTTGGGTTGACAGGATGGGAAGATGATGGTAGAGGATTGGTGCCGATTTCATACCTTGTTGGAGCTTATGTTCCTGTCTCAGGTCGACAGCATTGTCTTGCAGCATGCAATGAACAGGCAACTAATAAACGGAGATTGGAAACTTAGTGGTATACGTTTTTTGTATTGAGACTTAATGTCATTTTTTTTGGGGGGGCTGGAATTTTTTCTTAATCCTCAGTTATGATTTAGTTTATAAGAATCACGTGTTATTTATGGAATTTTTTGATGGACTATTTACTCAATAGTCAAGGGAACAGGCTCAGCCTGAAAGTACACAACAAAAGATTCATAAGTATAGTTGGATAAATATTTGTAAGAATGGATGATGACCATGAATAATTGCACACCCAGGAGACAGGAGAAGAATGCTTGCGGCTTCACGGTATTGGAGTGCATAAAACATTTCAAGATAGCAACCGCTCTCACGGCTGGAAACATGCTTCCAGAAGCCATAAACTCCTATGACGGTCAGCAACCTTTGCCAGTAAATTTGCCATGTTTACCTGCTGAAGAAAGCAAAGAAGTTAACAAGGAGTTCGACAGCCTGCTGTAAGGATCAATATGGTGTCACAGATGTAACGGTAGAACTCTTCGTTCCTCGCACGGTTATCTGGGAAGAAATCCATCTTAGCTATTCAGATTGTATTTCTCTGTAACTCTGTATTTTCTTCATCTCAGCCTTTTCTCTTCCACATCTTTAGACTCCTTTCTTCTATCACCACCAACGATAAGGAGGCGTACCATCATTCTAAAAGGTCACTTATAAATTTTATTTATAAAGACAAAGTCGATGATTTTGTTATTTTAAAAAATTGGATATGTCGGTTCTATAGATCTTTTAATTGATGCTAAACTCTAATGGATTATATAAATTTATTATAAAGTCTAAATATTGTTACAACACTAAAATAAATGCTATAGTATCCAAAAAAAAATATTATTTTAGATTTTTATTTATGTGAGGAGCAAAACAAAGGCTTTTTTTTTTTTTTTTTTTTACTTTAATAAGCGAAGACATGCCACAAGGATTTTTAGATGGAACTTGTCCATGATACAAAAAATCTAATAAAAATAAATCAAGATAATTCTTCCTTTTTTTAAAAAAAGAAAGAAAGCTCAAATGAGGAGAAAAAATAACAAGCACACACATTTATCAAAGTCAAGAGATTAATCAATCAAAGCCCACGGTTTCAAAGTCTGCAATAACCAAACCACATGACATGACCACGGCCCATCATTTTTACAAACCCAACCAAGCTGTTGACTTTTCTTAAAAGCTTCTCTGTATACATAAACCTCCATGCATATTAACCACAGAAAAATTATGTTCGGTAACTGAGGAAACCTACCATCAAATTGTTTACTGTTTGCGGGTTAATATTTTTTGCATTTTAAAATTATTTTTTTAATTTTTAATTGTATTTTATTAAAAAAAATTAGTGTTTGACATTATTTAATAACACTACATAAAATTAGAAGAAGATCACATGATGACGTAGTATTTATAAAATTTGATCGTAATTTTAATTTTGTTCCTAATAAATATTTTATCTGATGTTGTTGTACACTTACGAAACCAGTGAAACTATAGTACTTATCGGATGTATTTCATACATGATGAAATTGTAGATAATTTAATGAAATAATAAAAAACATTTTATATTACATATTATTCATTTCATGATATAATAGCAGTAGTTAAATCTATAATATTTAAATTAAAAACCTTCAATATTAATATATTTTTAAAAAAATTATTTTATAACCTCAATTTGAAAAGCATTTTTAACCAAACACATTAAATTATTTTTTGTTCAATCTCAATTTCAACCACAATTTTAACCAAACATATATAAATATTAAATCAATCTCAACCAAAAATATATTTTTATAAAATATATTTTTTTTTAAACCACAATCATAAGAGCTACCACAATATCAAACACAACATAAAGCAACTAAAGTGTTTTTTGCAAATTAAGGCTAAAAAAAAAACCTTTTCTGGTTTTCCTGCTTCTCAGAATGCATAACGTTACTAGTTTAAGGTGCAGTCAACGTTTTTTCCTTTTCCTATTATTCCCTTAACATAAAACACAGCTTACTCATTAAAAAAAAAAAAAAAAAATTCATAGTAAAACCAGCCATCACATACTTGTCAAAGCGATGGAAGCTTGGAAACTTTGATATCAGTTTACAAAGAGCACCTTGAGACTTGAGTATCTGATCTGGTTGACAAATAACAGCCTGCAATAAAGGTGAAAGCTTGAGAGGAGGTCAGGATGTTTACATAGCCGAACGACATGTCGTTCTAAAATTTAGTTAAAAAAATTACGACGTGTCGTTTACTAAAAGAGAATAAGATTAAACTAATGTTATTTCTCAATTTCTCTCTAAGCTTCTTTGACCTTACAATTCAGCCTAAAAGTGTTGTTATCTTTGATAATATTTTCAATTTCATCCCTAAAAGTTTGCAATTAGACTCTTGGATTTTCTTGATATTTACAAAATGATTTTTAGTTTTGGATTTCTTTAATTTAGTCCTCAATTGACTCTTCAAACTTATAACTCCTTAAATTTCACCCCAATAAAGTCAATTAAGACCTTAAAACCTTAATTCTTGTTTATTTTGGTCATTGGACCTTTATTCCTTGCAATTGTAACTCAAATTAACTTCTAAACTTTGATACTACTCCAATTAAGCTTTTGAGTGCATTAATTAACCTAATCTAAAGTTCAATTACATCCACAAACTTATTACTACGCCAATTGGCAAGAAATGTTTGTGTAATACTTGTTTTTGTCAGAACCATAAGTGTGCTTGTAAGTTTCAATCCTCCTTAAGTGATGCCATCATCGGAGCTCAAGTAGAAAAACGGGGACATTAATTAAAAGGACCTCTATTTATGCCGGTGCCATAAGCAAATAAATTGTCATGAATAATATTTTTATTTTTTAAAAAATAATAATATGGTTGTTAAGAGGATTTAAAGAGAAAAAGTAAAAATGGTATCTCTTTAATAATAATCTATAATATTTACTAAACGAGTTAGTATATATATATGTGTGTGGGCGAATAGTTTTGCATGTTATTTAGTAATTTCATATGGAAATAATGATTGAATAAAAAAATTAATTTAATTATCCCCTGGACCCATTGAATGAAAAACTATGGCCTCAAACCTATTTGTTTAGACAATGAGTTCTTGTTTAGCCTAATACTAAGACCAGAATGGATGAGTCTAGGGCCTCTAGGCCCTTAAATTGGAGAGTGGTGTTTCACACTCATCCATCTTGATGTTAAAAATAGAAAATTTGTTTTTTCATCTTCTTCTTTAATCATTAATTTGATTTTTTTAGATGAATTGCAGCACCAATCTTTTCCCCTTGTTAACCAAAGGTAAAGGAAGAGAAATCGTTTAAACTTCTAATGAATGGAGTGTTATTATCAATTAGAAAATGACAATATCATTCACCTATTATTTTAGTAAGAAGAGATGAGACTTTGCATGAACGTAAATACTAAAAAAAATCCATTATTTTATAGACAAAACTTCCAGCCTCCAAGGCTTAAAATATTGGATTATATCTCCAAGTGGATTTTTTTGGAAGCAAATCCACTTGCAGACACAGAGCTTGAGCCCAAAAAGTGTAGGGGTACTGAATTACTACACAGCAGCCAGGGTACTGAAGTGCACGCCTAGCATCTAGGCTGCTGGATGGTATGCCTATATTTTTATGGGAGAGATTTTGGGTTTCATAGGAGGTTTTTATACCAGTTAAATTTGAGTTTATCAACAGATAATTTTAAGATATCAATACAAGTTTGACACCAGCATCTTCAACAAAGGTGGCTGCTCCATGGTTCCATAAATATTTAAACATTGACTACCAATCTATTCACTTCCCTTCCTTCTATTAATTCCTCCTCTTGCATATTGTTCTTCATCTCCCTTAGAATTTACTACCTTGTCTCCACCATGTTAGCTTCCTCTGTCAAGTTAACAGATCTCTGCGATTTTGTGGAGAATCCAGATGGCTCACTCACTAGAAACAGCCCATTTCCTGACGTACCACCTACAGAACATATAACTCCAGGTTCCAAAGAACTTTCGCTCTCGAAAGACATCTCTCTAAACCCCAACAACAAAACATTTCTTCGTTTATTTCGCCCCCTAAATCCCCCTCAAAACATTGGCTACTAGTGATAAGATGTGGGCTCTGTCTTTGCCTGAAGATACCGATCGTGATCATGAGTATTGCAATCCCATTGTTGGCGGGTTTCTTGAAAAGAACAAGATCGAACGGCTGCCAAGGTGTTTCTTTAGAGGATACGGTGGGGATCCACTTGTTGACAAGCAAAAGGAATTGGTGAAGATGTTAGAGTCGCGTGGAGTGGACGTGGTTGCTAGGTTTGATGAGGATGGCTTCCATGGTGTGGAGATTTTTGATCCTGCAAAAGCCAAGGCTTTGTATGACTATGTTAAAGAATTTGTTTACACAACTGTTTAATGATCATAGTGTTGGCTACATCAACTGGAAGTAAGGTGTCTAGTTTGATCAGTACTGTTTGTCTTGATTATAAGTCGCTTGATCACACGTGAACCCTTCCGGTGCATGGGAATAATATATGGAGTTGCCAGATTATAATATAAATTCAAGCTTTGTAATGGAGTTGCCTTTTCTTGTAATAAATTTTGTATAGAAAAGCATTAATAATATTATCATTGAAAATAATATAAACTCCATCTCTAAATGTAAAGTTTTTTAATCAAATAGATATTTGATATAATATCCATTCATCACTCGTGATCTGCCTAGAAAATTCAACTTGACAGTTCCGAATCGACTCAAAAAGTCACTTGAAATCAACTCGTATTCCTTTCCAAAATCAACCCAAAGCTAGCCCCACAATTCTTAGAATTCCGGCCAGTCGCTAACAGACTCAAAGAGACCATTTGATTTTCTGTGTTCCTGCTGGTCCAGCAGCCGCGCATGCAGTGCACCAGTACGCGCCGCCGCCTCCATTGTTTGCCAGATTTTTTTGTTGGTCTGATTCTACATTTCTGTGAAGGTTAATCTTAAACCCAACTGGGCTAATCTACTTACTGTGAATACTTTGATTTGCTTAGTTTTTCTCATTAAAGTATGTACTTTACGAACGAGGTTTGTGTGCACACACGTTGATTGCTTGACATACACGAGTGTGAAAAAAGTTTTGATAGATATGGTCATGAACAGCTAATTTTGTAATATCTGGAGTTGATTTGGACTGCATCAATGTAATCCTAAATATTCCATTAAAAATGAGTTATGGCTAACAAGCCTAATTCAATGCCTTAATAACAAATCAAAATTAAAAAAAAAAAATGAAAGAAAGAATTTTTCAATAAAAAATATGATAAATGAAAGATTTTTTTAATTGATTTTATTTAAATTTAACAATACAAAAATAAGTTAAAAAAAATGTGAGAAAAAAATTATCACCACCACCAACCATGGTTGTCTCTCCTACACACTTTAGCTAGCATATTATATATGCATTATATACAATTCCTCATTAAGATCTATCAAATCATGAACAAGAACGATTCAAGAAAGAAAAACAAAGGGGAAGAAGATGGGTGGAATAGGAAGGCTAGGTTTATTTATTTATTTAATGGCAGATTGTAATATTTAAGTTTTTTTTATTCAATGTAAATTTATAATATTGAATATAAGATCTCTTAATTCATTAAATAAAAAATAATTATAACATTAAAAGAGAGTGAGATTCATTTATATATATATATATATATATATATATATATATATATATATTAAAAGAAAATAACAATTTTATTAACAACGAGATGATTTTTTCTGAAATGAAAATATAGTTATTCATTAAAATTTATTTGCCTTTTGCATCAACATATCTATAGGTTCTTTTAATCAATGTACTAGTTTTTCTACTTGAGCTCCAATGACAGCATCACTTAAGATGGATGGGATTTTACAAGCAACACCTCTTGCTGGATTGACAATAACAAGTATCACACCAGCATTCTCCCCTACACAGTCTGCATCTGTACTGCAACGAAATGTAATCACGGGGCCTCTTGCTTCTCCTACATGCGAACCTGACAACATTGTTTGCATGCTTATTAGAATGAAATATATATATTATATATATATATATAGAGAGAGAGAGAGAGAGAGAGAGACTAACAAGAAGCAACGATTAATAGTATAACTAAGCAAGCTAACTTGGATGAAGACTTCTCCATCTCTTTTTCTTTGTAACGAAAACGCTTTAGTGATATATGTAAAAGCCAATTACTTTTTTTTAGAAATGAATTGTGATAAGCTCTCCCATTATAATATTATATAGGTGAGGCTATGCTACTTATAATGGGAAGGTGTATCTTAGATTTTCCCATTAAAGGTGGGCTTGCTTCTTACCATAAATGATGGATTAATTTACTTATATTTGTCATTAGATTGGATTCTTCCCTATCATTGATTAGTTATTATCGGCTAAGGTGCCAATATATAATTTATATGTGAGAAATGATTGTTTGTTCATTAAATCTCATATCTTATCTTATCAAAAACATATTTCAACTTAATAATTATCTCAATTTAAGAACTAAAATTATTAGGTGAGGTCTCTATAAATAATTTATTTTTTTTCTCTCACAAGAGGAATCTCAATTTCACCATTAAAGTTTGGCTTATATAACTAACCCCCGCTAACTTTTCATGTAATATCAATTTTCACCTATATTGAATCATCTTCATAACCTGATTTTTTATTATTTTTTTTCAAAATATCATTTTCATATTTCCAACATCTCTATAAAAAATCAAAATTCTAAAATAAGTTTTTGACGCATCACCACAAGAATTCACAGTTTTACCGACGGCAATATTCCGTCGGTGTGTGATTGATAGTATGTCGGTAAATTATTTACTGACTACATTACCGATGGAATATGTCCGTTGGCTAACCTTTCATCAGTGATTCCACATTTCATCTCTATATCGATCGAAAAAACAAAAAAACCATTTACCGACCGTTTTACAGATAGAATTTCCGCGCCAAAAAAAAAAAGTTTCCTGCTTCAAAAATACCGACGGATTTTTTATTTCGTCGGTGATATCACAAGTCACCGACGGTTACTTTTCATCGGTGAATTGTTGAAATATCGACAGAATATACCGTCTGTCAATTCGTTGGTAAGTTATAATACCAACGGAATAATTTCGTCGGTAAATCTGTTGGTGAGTCATGAAAACACCGACCTGTCTAATGCCGATGGAATTTATTCCGTCGGTAAAATACCTTTGTAATTGTTTTTTTATATAATTATTTAGAATACATAATATAAAATGATATAAATTAATGGTAATAAAAACCAATTATGCAAATAAAATTTATATTAAGCATAAAAAAAAAAAATAAAAGATAAATAGTATTCATTACAAAATGAAAATGTTTCAAAAAAACATTAAATGAAATTTTAAATGTAAATAATGTTTATTAAAAATTAATATAAAGGAGGAGGAGGAGGAGGCTGGCTGTTATGTGGCCAAAATGGATTCGTCGGAAAAATCACCCGCCAAAACCTCCACGTCAGCTACCCGCCCTTTTTTCATTAATTCTGAACTTAACGTCCGTAATTCGGTCGGTAATTACCGACGGAATACAACCGTCGGTAAAATTGACCGAATGACGGACAAAAAGTTTTCGTCGGTAATTTCGACCGAAAAATACCGACAGAAATATTCTGTCGGGGATTCCGTTCGTATTAAGCGAATTTCTGGTAGTGCATTTTAGCTATTAACTCGTTCATTTCATAATTATCGATTAATTTCTTGATCAAATTGACATTGATGTTGCACTTTGAAAAAAAAAATAAAGAGTAAAATGGATAAAGGGACCAAAGTGAAAAGCAAGAAAAAAAGGACCAAAATAAAGCAATTAAAAAATATATGACAAAACATTATGACATATATTTATAATTGACAAGAGGAATCTTGTAAGAGAAGAGGGGACCGAAGAAAGCCTAGCCACCATTGCCATGGAAAGTGAGTTGAAAACACAAGAGAGAGAGAGAGAGAGAGAGAGAGAGGCCACCATAATAAAAAGTAAAATAAATAAAAAAAAAATCTAATTTCCATCCTAAAGACACAAACTTAGTAACTATTTCAAAAACTAACACTCACTCTACTCTTTTTCACCTTCATTGTCTCTCCCTCGAGAAAGAAAAAAAAAAAGAGAGATTGTGCACCAACCAGCCCTCTCCCATCACTTTTGTTGTTACTCATTTTGCCCTACAAAAAAAAAAGAAAATAAAAATATATATTCAGAAGAAAACAAAAAAATAATGTCAGTGAAAAGAGGATACCAGAGCACTCGAAAATGGAACTAAAAAATTGGTTAAGGAGGTTTTAAAAATACAAAGATTAAAATTTAACAGTATATTGTTGACTAATGAGAGCACTGTTGACAAAGAAAATTCAATTTGATGAAGAAATGTCCAAAATCAAAGGTTTATTAACTCAATTAAATTTATTAAAGATTTAATTGAATTTATGAAGGATTTGATTGCAAGAAAAATTGATTTAGAAGTCAATTTGAGCTTTAATTGGAAAACAATTGAAGTTCTGGGGTCAAATTATAATTTTTTAGAGTTGATTTGGTCAAATTAGGGGGCTTTAATTGCATAAATATTAAAGTTTGATGGCCAATTAGGAACTTAAAAAGAAATCTAAAACTAAGGATCAAACTAGAAAAATACACGTAAATAGAAGGGTTGGAATTGACCGAATCAGGGGCTAAATTGAAGAAATTAAAAGTTTATGGATTAATTAAGGGTCAAATTACATAAATCAAAGACTAAGGATCAAATTAAATGAGGCGACCAAATTTAGGGTTGACATCCGATTTTGGAAATGACGTAATTGAATTGATTATTAAAATAAAAATTACAACTTAAGACTTGATTTGGAAATTGACAAAGTCTTGGCGTCATTTCCTTTTAAATGAAACGACGTGTTTTTGGTAAAATTGTGTCGTTTCATCCACTGTTAAAAAAAAAAAAAAAAACCAAAACAATATCGTTTTGAAAGGTACTGCATATCTTCTTCTTCCTTGACGTGCAAAGGTTGGGGAAGAAAATTTTTTTTCCTCTACAACGCTGCTCCTCTCCCTCCCTCTCCCAAAAACCCAAAAACCTTGACTTGCCAGGACAAAAAAAAAAAAAAAAAAAAGGGACAAGCCCTGAGGCGGTTGCCCAGCAACCCCCCGACCTCTCTACCCCTGTGCCATGATTGGACAAGGATAGTAGTTGTCTCTCCCCCCTTTCACCATTATAAACAACGGGGGAGAAAAAATAGGAAAAAAAAAAAAGAATTTTAAGAGGAACGAGAGAGATTGAAGGGAAGAAACAAGGGAGAAAGATGAAAAAAAAAAAAAACAAAACAAAACAGAGAGAGACATAATAGAGAGAAGAACATGACCAGAGAAAGAAAAGATTACAGGAAAGGTGAAAAATAGGGAAGATGGGGGGATTGACACACCACTTTTAGGGAGTTTTAGAGGTAAAAAGAAAACAGAAAGAAAAAAAAAAAAAAAAAGGAAGAGACAGAGAGGAGATAATAGAGAAAAACAGAGAGGAGAGAACTGCAAAAACTAACACAAGAGGAACGAAAGAATATTTTGTTTTCTTTTAATATCTGGGATTACAAACTTACACGTAAGACATACTTCTAATATTAAAATTAGTTTCTTTGGTCGACATCAGAATGATTAAGTTTCACCTTAGAAGATAAGGACCTCCTTACCGAGGAGAACTTTTTTTGAACCTTAGACATACCACCAACTAGAAGAAGAAGAAAATAATACCTTTGCTTTTTATCAGACAATCAAACAATGCAGTTTACCTTTGGTATGATGTATTTATGGTGCTAATATCTTCTCTTTAAGCAACCAGTTTCTGTACCCGATGTTTAAGACTAATTGGGGTTCCTAGTGACCAAAATACTAGGTGCGACTCTCATTTCCACTTTCTACTAATAAAAGACAAGAATTCATTTTCTACCCATTTTTGCCAGATAGATAAATA
This sequence comes from Populus alba, assembly GCF_005239225.2. Taxonomy (NCBI): domain Eukaryota; kingdom Viridiplantae; phylum Streptophyta; class Magnoliopsida; order Malpighiales; family Salicaceae; genus Populus; species Populus alba. The sequence goes on along the minus strand of NC_133284.1, from coordinate 54,091,819 downwards.
CATAAGAGTGGACAATTCATCGCAACGCCGCACACGTGCGATACTTAGTAACCATTTTCAAAAACTAACACCACTCACTCTAATCTCTTTCTCCTTCATTGTCTCTCCCTCGAGAAAGAAAGAAAAGGAGACAATGCACCAACCACCCCTCTCTCATCACCTTCTTTCTCAAAATTGCATCCATCACAAAAGAAAAATGAAATGAACTAATAAGGGTAGAAAAGAAAACTTGTCAGCTCTCACCTATCCCTTATGATCTTATCTCCCTCACAACTCGTTGTACTAACCACCATCACCCAATGCATCAACCACCAAACACCTGGTTGGCAGCAGCTCTTTGTTGCAACAACGAAACACCAACAACAGTAGGCTTGACACCACTACTGGTGTTTCTTCCCTCCTCTACCACGAAGCTCTCCCACAAAATCTTCCACCATGACTAGCACACCTTTCCATTAATAACCTCCCCCTTTCTTATCCTAACGACATCAAAGATGGCCATTTCCCCACAACCCCATGCAAAAGCAAACAAACTCAACAACACAACCTCCCTACTCCATCCATTCATAGTAGTTTCACAACAACAAATCCCTACCTGCATACACCACCACAATGTTAGAAGAAAAATTAGTGTAGTAGAAGCTTATGAAAAATAATACAAAACAACAAAGCTAAAGAATAAGAAGAAAATTTAAGAGGAAAGAGTGTTTCATTAAGTGTTTTCTTTTATATACACATTTTATTTCTATTATACTTATGTTTTATGCTTCTGATTACAAGCTTATTTATAGGTCTAAAGTCTTAGATAATCAAGGAATTATACTAAGCAAAGGAAATCCTATTTTGAATAGGAAAAGTAATTCTACCAACTTAATCGGTCATCCGATTCTCAACTAGTAAACTGGTTTATTTAATTTGATTGGTTGACCGGTTCCTCTGTTTTTCTAAAAAAAAAATCTTTTTTATTTTTAACATCCCCCTTAAAATTGATTTCCTATAACTCTTAGCATATCTCTCATTTTGACAAAAACATCATGTTTAAGTGGCTTAGTGAAAATATCTGCAACTTGATCTTGGGTCTTCACATAGTTGACTTTGACTAGTTTGTAATGCAATCTCGTACGTAACAAAATATTGTGTCAGTAAGCTTATTTTTATCATGAAACACGAGATTCTTTGTTAAGGTAATGACTGATAAGCTATCCACATGTTTTTTTTTAACACAAGATTTATCACTTGATGAAAAAAATCCTAGCTCTTAATAACTTCTTTTTTTTATGTTTTTAAAATCATGGTTTAGCCCGCTATGGGGCGTGGACAAATGAACTAGTGATAACAAATTAGTGTTCATGTTAAATCAACTTATTAAAAATTTGAAAATAATTTTTTTTATAATAGGTTATATAAAAAGAACACTTATTAATATTATATATATAAAAAATGATTTATATTATCTTATTCAAGAACAAAATAAAAATCAAATGAAATTCATGAAATAATATTTAAAAATATTCTTAATTAATTCAAGAATATATATATATATATATATATATATATATATATATATATATATAAACAATGTATAAAATTAAGAAACACATTAAAATGGTGAATTTACATAATCTGAACAATTCATGCATCAACAATAACCCAAATATTGGATCTGATCCATATTGGTTTGGATATGATTCAAACTTGAAATCTTATCTTATTGGCAAGTTTTGTCCAAACATGTAACTATTTAGAATGCAATATAAATCCATGTATAAATAGGTAGGTGTCTCTTTTCCCTTCTTAATATTTACCTTGTATGATTTTACGTTATTAAAATTTATAGATAATATGATATAGAAAAAAAGGTATGTAATTCACTAAGATACACCTTTCCATTATTAGCCCTATAACCTCGCGGCCTTGCCTATATAACATTAATTACAATGAAAGAGCCTATCATTATTCATTGCATAAAAAAAAAAAAAAAAACAAGTAATTGGCATTTACATATTTCTAAGATATTTTCATAGCAAAGAAAGAGAGATGGAGAAGACTTCATTCAAGCTAACTTTCTTGGTCGTTGTACTCATAATCATCGCTTCTTGTTAGTCTCTCTTTCTTGCTTGTCGCACGTGTGCGGCGGCGCGGCGATCGTCCACCCTCAAGGAAAAATAATCAGAATATGTATTCCTGGCAAATAAAGAGAGACAAGGAATTCTTGTCTCTATATGTGAAAATATGGACTGGGAGTCGCCACCTAGTATTCTGGTTACTAGGAACCTTAACTGGTCTTTAGAGATCGGGTACGGAGACTGGTTGCGTAAAGGGAAGGTATTAGCACCCCAACTACGCCTTACCTAAGGTAAGCTGCATTGTTTTGTCTGATAAAATCTAAAGTCTTGTTGTGGTTTGTAATTGTTCGGAATACGCATTACATGTAATGTCATACCCCAGGTTCGATTGTCCGGAAAAAAAGAATTAATATCCAGAATATGCATTACATATAATGTCATACCTCGAATACTAAGAGACAAACAAAATAAATTTTTTTTGTTGTTTTTGAAATTTTGGCCAATATTCTCTTGACTTTAATAAACTGGTTATTAAAGCCAAAATGCATGCTAAAACATTGTTTTTTTTTGGTGTATGAAAAATACAATATGATTTTTTAGCTTTGAGACACTTGGCCGTATGCACAAAAACATTTTTTTCTCCTTTTTTTTAAATTTTTTTTGTATTTTTGGAAGTTTTTGATGAAAACCGGGTAGTTTAATACCAGATTTGTATTTTTACGACATAAAAATACTACCCGATATTAATAAAAATAACATAAATCAACAGTGGGAACATCATAAATATTTTTTTTAAAACAATAATATTTTTTTTCTATTTTTTTTACAATGGGCCGGATCAGGCCCAATTGCATGGGTTGGGCCAAACCTGGCCCATTTACATGGGCTGGCTGACGTCCCAGCCCAGGCCCAAATGGGCTGGTTACTGTGCACATAGTAACCGGGTTACTGTGTGCACAGTAACCAGTGAATTAATTAGCCAGTTACTGTGCCCATGCACAGTAACCGGGTAATTAATTCATGGCTTGCAGAACGTGCACAGTGCACGTTCTGCATGCAAGAAGATGAACAGTAAAACGAGATAAGGGGTTTGAGGGCTGACCTGTGGTGGCTGTCGTTGATGGCGGGAGCTGCTGGTGGCGACAGGAAGCGGCGCTGACAGTGGGGTGGCCGGCGGTGGCTCTGCGTTTTCCTTCTCTCTCTCCTCTGTTTTCTTCTCTGCTTCTTCCTTTCTCTTCTCTGCCTTCTCTCCTCTCTTCTCCCTCTTCTCCCTCTCTTTGCTCTCCCTTCTCTTCTCTTCCCCTCTCTTGGTCTTCTCTTTTTTTTTTTCTTTTTTTTTTTCTCTCGGCCACCCTCCTGTATTTATAGGAAAACAGGGGAGGCCGACGTGGTGGGGCGGCCAACAGTGGCCGCCCCTCCACTATCCTTTAAAAGTATGCAAGTGGCTGAATTGTGGGCGTCTTATTGCGCCAAAGCCGGGAAAGAAATTAGGCGAAAAAGAGAAGAAAAAAAATGATTCTTCTCCCCCCTGTTTCTCTGCGTGTCCAGGGGAAGAAGACGATGGTGCCGTTTCCAAACGGCACCGTTTTGCGTTTTTTTTTTAATATATTTTTTTTGAATTTTTTATTTTTTATTATTTTTTATGTGGGGACCCAAAATGGGTTACAACAGTTGCCCCCCTCTTTACAATGCTTACGGAGCAAAGATTTGTGCATAGTAAGCGTTGTAAAGATAAAACAAAATTGGGTTTCCAAAACGGGTCGTCTCAAAAATTGATTGACCTAAAACTTCAACCGGACCCAAAGTCCTGTGTGTGGTTGGGCTAAACTGAGATTCCTTTCGCCAATCCCCTTTAACCAGAACCTAAAATATTATGTGTGTGTGGTTAGGATAGACTGAGATTCCTTTCGGCAATCCCCTCTAACCAGAACCAAAATCCTGTGTGTGGTTGGGATAGACTGAGATTCCTTTCGGCAATCCCCTAACCAGAACCAAAAAAACTATGTGTGGTTGGGATAGACTGAGATCCCTTTCGGCAATCCCCTCTAACCAGAACCAAAATCCTGTGTGGTTGGGATATACTGAGATTCCTTTCGGCAATCCCCTCTAACCAGAACCAAAATCCTGTGTGTGGTTGGGATAGACTGAGATTCCTGTCGGCAATCTCCTCTAACCAGAACCAAAAAAACTGTGTGTGGTTGGGATAGACTGAGATCCCTTTCGGCAATCCCCTCTAACCAGAACCAAAATCCTGTGTGTGGTTGGGATAGACTGAGATTTCTTTCGGCAATCCCCTCTAACCAGAACCAAAATCCTGTGTGTGGTTGGGATAGACTGAGATTCCTTTCGGCAATCCCCTCTAACCAGAACCAAAATTCTGTGTGGTTGGGAATAGACTGAGATTCCTTTCGGCAATCCCCTCTAACCAGAACCAAAATTCTGTGTGTGGTTGGGATAGACTGAGATTGCTTTCGGCAATCCCCTCTAACCAGAACCAAAATCCTGTGTGTGGTTGGGATAGACTGAGATTCCTTTCGGCAATCCCCTCTAACCAGAACCAAAATCCTTTGTGTGGTTGGGATAGACTGAGATTGCTTTCGGCAATCCCCTCTAACCAGAACCAAAATCTTGTGTGGTTGGGGATTAGACTGAGATTGCTTTTGGGCAATCCCCTCTAACCAGAACCAAAATCTTGTGTGGTTGGGATAGACTGAGATTCCTTTCGCATCCCTCTCAACCAGAACCAAATCTGTGTGTGGTTGGGATAGACTGAGATTGCTTTCGGCAATCCCCTCTAACCAGAACCAAAATCCTGTGTGGTTGGGAATAGACTGAGATTCCTTTCGGCAATCCCCTTAACCAGAACCAAAATCCTGTGTGCGGTTGGGATAGACTGAGATTGCTTTCGGCAATCTAACCAGAACAAAAACCTGTTGTGGTTGGGATAGACTGAGATTCCTTTCGGCAATCCCCTCTAACCAGAACCAAAATCCTGGGATAGAGAGATTGCTTTTCGGCAATCCCTCTAACCAGAATTGTGGTTGGGATAGACTGAGATTCCTTTCGGCATTCCCCTCTAACCAGAACCAAAATCCTGTGTGTGGTTGGGGATAGACTGATTCCTGTCGACAATCCCCTCTAACCAGAACCAAAAAACTGTGTGTGGTTGGGATAGACTGAGATTCCTTTCGGCAATCCCCTCTAACCAGAACCAAAATTCTGTGTGGTTGGGATAGACTGAGATTCTTTCGGCAATCCCCTCTAACAGAACCAAAATTCTGTGTGTGGTTGGGATAGACTGAGATTGCTTTCGGCAATCCCTCTAACCAGAACCAAAATCCTGTGTGTGGTTGGGATAGACTGAGATTTCCTTTCGGCAATCCCCTCTAACCAGAACCAAAAATCCTTTGTGTGGTTGGGATAGACTGAGATTGCTTTCGGCAATCCCCTCTAACCAGAACCAAAATCTGTGTGGTTGGGATAGACTGAGATTCCTTTCGGCAATCCCCTCTAACCAGAAACCAAAATCCTGTGTGTGGTTGGGATAGACTGAGATTGCTTTCGGCAATCCCTCTAATCCAGAACCAAAATCGCTGTGTGGTTGGGATAGACTGAGATTCCTTTCGGCAATCCCCTCTAACCAGAACCAAAATCCTGTGTGTGGGTTGGGATAGACTGAGAATTGCTTTCGGCAATCCCCTCTAACCAGAACCAAAATCCTGTGTGGTTGGGATAGACTGAGATTCCTTTCGGCAATCCCCTCTAACCAGAACCAAAATCCTGTGTGTGTAGCTTGGTCAACCTAAAATCTCATATGGAGATTCCCTTTAACCAACGCTACATGAGATCCCATCTGGCAACCTCATTTAACCAAAACAAAAGAAATGTAAAAAAAAAAAAACGGTCTCATTGTAATGGGTGACCTACCCAGGTGGAAAGAATGAAAAAAAACGGTCTCATTATGATGGGTGACCTACCCAAAGAAAAAGAAAAGAATGTGAAGTGCGGTCTCATTGTAATGGGTGACCTACCCAGATAAAAAAAACATGGAGAATTGGTCGTGTTGTAATGGGCGACCTACCCAGAAAAATGTTGGCAAGGTAGGGTTAGAAAACGCACTACCAAAGGGATGAGGGCTCAAAGGCGCACTCAAAATGGAGGTGAGGGCTCAAAGGCGCACTCAAAAGGAAGGTGAGGGCTCAAAGGCGCACTTAAAAAGAGGATGAGGGCTCAAAGGCGCACTCAAGATGGAGGTAGGGTTAGAAAACGCACTACCTAAGGGATGAGGGCTCAAAGGCGTACTCAAGATGGAGGTGAGGGCTCAAAGGCGCACTCAAAAGGAGGTAGGGTTATAAAACGCACTACCGAAGGGATGAGGGCTCAAAGGCGCACTCAAAATGGAGGTGAGGGCTCAAAGGCGCACTCAACAAGAGGTAAGGTTAGAAAACGCACTACCTAAAAGTTGATACACTAATTGTCAATGTTGAAAAGCAAATGCATTATGATTGATATGCATGTATACTTACCTGAGAAATATAGGCCCCCATTTCTTCATGGTGTCTTTTTTTCTCTCAAAAGTTGTAATGTTGGTAGTAAACTTTGATGGCTTTTCCACTTCTGCTTACTCGGGTTACATATTGTGATCTTGACCTCTGGGAAGGGTTTGATGTCATCATACATCATTGTCCTTCACCCTTTATCTCAAGAGTTACCAATTTTTCCCGACATTTTCCTTAGAACAGGAATCATGGAGCCAGCCCTACCATGTGTTTTTGATTGCCCCCCAGCTTGATCATGCCCCCCAAGTGTTCAACTTGGGTTTAGTGTGGGGTGAGGATATGTGAAAGTAAGTTTGAGGGTTTTTTTGTACAATGAAATGTTTTCATGCAAATTTTTTGAAACTTCCAAGTTTATTCCAATCAACAAAAATGATTTTGATATTGGTTCAAAATAAACTTGTTTCTCAAAAATTCAAGTGATTCCTATGGACAGGTTTCTTGAAGTGATGAAAAGCTTTTTTGCTTTGGTTTTAAAGATGAAGTGACATCTGGTTGGTCACAAAAGGTTTAAATTTCAAATTTTGAGGGTTATTGAGAACCAAAATTAGTCAAAGCATTTATTTTATTTGCATGAATAATGATTTGACTTGCACATGAGTAAAGCACTACCTACCAATCTAGATTGCTTGCCTTTGATCAGAAAGGGCTTTATCAGGTATGTAATGTAGGCTTTGGCTATTGATTACGAAGAAAATGGATATGTTGCAGGCTCAAAAGGTGTTTAAGGGATTTCACGACTAGGGATCACTTGTGCTTGTTTCCTGACCTTTTGTCTTTTGAATTTGTTTTTTTCAAAATAGTCTTCATGCCCCCCAGTGTCGGGCGTGGGCCTGTTCTCTTTGTTTTCTTCGTTTTTTTTTGTTTCGTTGAGCACAATCATATTCGTTGGTTTTTAATGAAAGCTCAAATATTTTAACCAATCACAGTATTTATCTTCACTATTTCATTTGGATGATAATGAAAGAAGAAACATTACATGATCAATTTCAGCACCCATCTTCACTGCTTTGTCTGGAAAACAACAAACTCTTTTATTTTGGCCCCCCAGTGTGGGGTGTGATCCTAGTCAAGGTTATTTCCAAAAAAACATTAACTAGGCTCAAAATGGGACTGCAAATGATATATTTTAGCCTTGTGAAAGGTTTATCAAAGATGGCCTTTCTTCATCTCAAATGCACTGCAGTGAGGATCGATAGGTCTTGCTTTCATGTGCGTATGCCAAATGATTTATTCAGTCAAATAAAACTCAGCTTTTTGAGGCACCTCATCAGTGTTGTTTTATCTTTGTTGTCTTTTTTTCTTTCAAGTTTTCTAGGTATATATGTGTACCTATTAAGGAATCACCTGAATTTCAAAATGCATTTGTTTTGGACAAATCTCAACATGATTTTTGTTTTTTGTACTCACTGTGGATGTCCCAAAAAATATCCTTGACAACATATGAGATTTACGTATGGGTTTGGAAGAAAGGAACACAAAAGGGTTCTTCATGTTGTAATGTTATGAGCAAAAGTTGCGCTCAAAATGTTATTTACATGTAATAACAACAAAGAAGAGTGTGATGTGAACACAAGAAAACACATGATCTTTATTTCACAAGAGATGCTCATTAACAAAAGCATTAACAAAAGGCAATAACAAGGCAGACTTCATTCCTCTGTTTTGGCGAATTTGTTCATAGGCTTACCTCCCTCTCAAAAGCTCTACGTAGAGGACTCAAAGACAATGCGGAACAACACCACGGTCAAAAGTTGAGCTATCATGTTGGACCATTGATGCTTTCCAATTCCCCAAACTTTCCATCCTAATATGCTTCAAGCATGATTAGGTAACGGGTTCGTATTCACATTGGGGGCATCTTCCAATTCTATCCACCCAGCCTTGATTCATAATTGCAGAAGCTTTCTCTTGAAGGCGTTGCATGGTATAGATGCTATGCCCAGTAATACCCGGCAATGGTATTCACAATTGAGTTCTGGCTTGTACCAATTAGGATAAGGTGGCTGCAGAGGGTGTCAGAGGTTCTGGAGCTATTTGCCCGATGCTCAATAGCTTTTGATACATCTCATTCAAGGGTAACGGTAGTGGAGGTAGTTGTTCTTGAACCCTTTGGAAATTTTCCAATTTGGCTTTTGGCTTGAAAGTTTTTTGGGGTTCAGGTTTTTTTTATGTTGACAATTTGGGATGGAGTATGGTAATTTTGGGATGTATTTGTTTTACCCTTGTAGCCATCTTCAACATGGTGAACCTCTTTTCTTTCGACGCCTTTTTTCTCGGTTGGTGCAGCAATTCTACCACTCTTGACACCTTGCTCTATACGTTCACACACTATCACAGCATCAGTGAATTGTTGGCTGAACTACCCATCATATGTTCGTAATATGGTGCTTTAAGTGTGTTGGCAAATAAAGAGACCATCTTCTTTGTCCAGAAGTGGGGGGGGATGTACTTGAGCAGCTAATTTCTCGCCATCTTTGAGCATATTCCCTTATGCTTTCTTTATCCTTTTTCTCTATATTGGACAACTGGTTCTGTCGGGTGCAATGTCCATGTTGTATTTGTATTGCTTGACGAAAGCATCCACAAGATTTTTCCAGTTGTGAATTTTTTGTGTTATCCAAATCTCATGTACCAACTCAAAGTTGCCCCACTTAAACTGTCTTGGAAAAAGTGCATTAGTAGTTTTTCATCATGTACTACCTCAGCCATTTTATTGCAGTAGGACCTGAGATGGGTCATGGGGCATTGTGTTCCACTGTATTTGATGAATTCAGGAACACGAAAATTTCTTTGGGATAACCACATTTGGGACCAAACACATCTCTGCTGCCCGGACCGGGTCATATAAGTCTATCCCTTCAATGGCTTTTAAGTCTGGCTTCCAGCGCCTCTATCTTAGCTTGATCAATGCTATCAGATGACTTAGCCTCGTGGACTCATTAGCAGATGCCTTCACGACTGTTGGGGATGGTGCAGGTGTCGTTGACTGCACAAATGTTGGATTTTGCTGAGGTTCTTGACCATGTTCACTCATTCTTTCCTCAGGCTGAACTGTAGTAGGAGCCGGATCAAAGGTGATCGGTCGATTAGAAGGACCTCATCAGAGGTATTTCTTAGTGTTTGCTTGAGTAAGCTAGTGAGGTGAGCCACACTTATTTTCAGAGACTCCAACTCTTCGTGCAAATAGGCCTCACGTTGAGCACGCTCTTCATCTTCCATGTTTCTTGCTCGAAGTCGGGTGTTGTAGACTTTTTGGGGACCTATATTTCAATCTGTCATGTATGCATGTTAAATGTATGAACATGTAATTTATATGATGCACTTGCCCTTCAAGGGTGACATGGTTTTTTTTTTTTTTTTTTGTATGACATATTCTGTAAAGAAAGATAACGCATACAAACTAAAGACAGCGTCTATTCATGCATAGGTTTTCTACCTGGTCTCAAAAGGGTCTCATATCTGCCCAGTGACGTCCTTCGTAAAGGCAGTATGGGGGCGTTGCAAAGAACAGTTAAGACACGTATGCCCACCATTACCAAGCAGGCACTCAGATATGAGTTGGGTGTTTCACGCATCTGAACCCGACCAATAGTCATAAGGCAGATCGTTAATTCCCCACTTAACTTAGAAGCTTGTGTGTGCTTGACAAATATAAAGCATGTTATACATGAGGCAGTTCTATACAATGCATGAACAAATATGTACAAAAATTAAAGCGCGTGAGAAATAAATAAAGGAAATGCATATTTAAACAATAAACATGAAAACCACAACAAAAAAACACAATAATTAGATAAAAACAAAGCTTAGTCCACAAGATCCCCAGTGGAGTCGCCATTCTGTCGCACGTGTGCGGCGGCGCGGCGATCGTCCACCCTCAAGGAAAAATAATCGGAATATGTATTCCTGGCAAATAAGGAGAGACAAGGAATTCTTGTCTCTATATGTGAAAATATGGACTGGGAGTCGCCACCTAGTATTCTGGTTACTAGGAACCTTAACTGGTCTTTAGAGATCGGGTACGGAGACTGGTTGCGTAAAGGGAAGGTATTAGCACCCCAACTACGCCTTACCTAAGGTAAGCTGCATTGTTTTGTCTGATAAAATCTAAAGTCTTGTTGTGGTTTGTAATTGTTCGGAATACGCATTACATGTAATGTCATACCCCAGGTTCGATTGTCCGGAAAAAAAAGAATTAATATCCAGAATATGCATTACATATAATGTCATACCTCGAATACTAAGAGACAAACAAAATAAATTTTTTTTTGTTGTTTTTTGAAATTTTGGGCCAATATTCTCTTGACTTTAATAAACTGGTTATTAAAGCCAAAATGCATGCTAAAACATTGTTTTTTTTTTGGTGTATGAAAAATACAATATGATTTTTTTAGCTTGAGACACTTGGCCGTTATGCACAAAAAACATTTTTTCTCCTTTTTTTAAATTTTTTTGTATTTTTGGAAGTTTTGATGAAAAACCGGGTAGTTTAATACCAGATTTGTATTTTTACGACATAAAAATACTACCCGATATTAATAAAAATAACATAAATCAACAGTGGGAACATCATAAATATTTTTTTAAAAACAATAATATTTTTTTTTCTATTTTTTTACAATGGGCCGGATTAGGCCCAATTGCATGGGTTGGGCCAAACCTGGCCCATTTTACATGGGCTGGCTGACGTCCCAGCCCAGGCCCAAATGGGCTGGTTTACTGTGCACATAGTAACCGGGTTACTGTGTGCACAGTAACCAGTGAATTTAATTAGCCAGTTACTGTGCCCATGCACAGTAACCGGGTAATTAATTCATGGCTTGCAGAACGTGCACAGTGCACGTTCTGCATGCAAGAAGATGAACAGTAAAACGAGATAAGGGGTTGAGGGCTGACCTGTGGTGGCTGTCGTTGATGGCGGAGCTGCTGGTGGCGACAGGAAGCGGCGCTGACAGTGGGGTGGCCGGCGGTGGCTCTGTGTTTTCCTTCTCTCTCTCCTCTGTTTTCTTCTCTGCTTCTTCCTTTCTCTTCTCTGCCTTCTCTCCTCTCTTCTCCCTCTTCTCCCTCTCTTTGCTCTCCCTTTCTCTTCTTCTTCCCCCTCTCTTGGTCTTCTCTTTTTTTTTTCTTTTTTTTCTTTTTTCTCTCGGCCACCCTCCTGTATTTATAGGAAAACAGGGGAGGCCGACGTGGTGGGGCGGCCAACAGTGGCCGCCCCTCCACTATCCTTTAAAAGTATGCAAGTGGCTGAATTGTGGGCGTCTTATTGCGCCAAAGCCGGGAAAGAAATTAGGCGAAAAGAGAAGAAAAAAAATGATTCTTCTCCCCTGTTCTCTGCGTGTCCAGGGGAAGAAGACGATGGTGCCGTTTCCAAACGGCACCGTTTTGCGTTTTTTTTTTTTAATATATTTTTTTTGAATTTTTTTATTTTTATTATTTTTTATGTGGGGACCCAAAAATGGGTTACAACATTGCTCATATGATTATATATTTCATTCTAAATAATCACACAATAAACACACATATATTATTGTTTACTTTTTCATTAAAAATTAAGAAAATAGAATTATTTGTGTACTTGTAATTGTCAGGTTTTAGATGTGGGAGAAGCAAGAGGGCCAGTGATTACATTTCGTTGCCAAAGAGATTCAGATTGTGTAGGACAGAAATGTTGGTGTGATAAGTGTTATTGTCAATCTAGCAAGAGGTGTGCTTGTAAATTTCAATCCTCCTTAAGCGATGCCATCATTGGAGCTCAAGCAGGAAAACCAGAACATTGATTAAAAGCACTTCTAGATATGTCAGTGCAATAAACAAATAAATTGTCATGAATAAATATGTTTTCATTTCAGAAATAATTCCAAGTAAAGGAACAGATAATTAGTAAATTCCTTTTTTTCTTTTTGTTGATGCTCATTTCTTTTCCTACAACAGTTTTATAATTTTAATTCTACGCAATTCTAAGTAAACATAAAGAGAATAACCTCACATATTCCTTCCACGATTTGTTTTTAACTAGTTGCTTCATCAACAACAATATCCTTGCATCTAGACTTTCTTTACACTTAGGTTTTTGCGTCTTTCTTTCATATTCTATGCGATGCAAACTATATGGCTGATGATCTTGCAAAACAAAGTGCGACTAAAAGTTGTGAGTGGGCGGCATGGTTTTGATCTCTGAGGTTTCTTTACTTCGAGCCTGATTAAGAATACAATGTAAATCATGTTTTTTTAAAAAAAAAAATTATTAAAATTTATTTTTTTATATATATTTTCATATCGTTTTTGATGTGATAATATCAAAAATAATTTTAAAAAAATATTATTTTTATGTATTTTTTATATAAAAAAATATTGACCGCAACTGCTATCATAATCTTAAACCATACATGAATAATCAATACCTCTTCTCATCTTGAGTTGCTGTCATTGATGCTATTTAAATCGTTGGCTTACCTGGTAATAACTACTCTCATTGATGCAAATATTTAGGTTGTTGGCTTACCTGATAGTAACTGTTAGTAAGAAATAATTTGTAGAATGGACATGAAACTGCATCGTTTGTTACTTTGATGTCTCAGTTATGTGTACTTTTTTTTTTCTTGGCTCAGAATAATTAATGACAGATGGAATTGCAGATTTGATATTATCACTTTTTCACCTTTTTTTTTTTTTTTGGCGTTGCAATTTATTACCTATAAAAAACAACAACAATATCACTTATTCTTTCTTTAAAACTGTAATGCTCCAAACTTGGGGAAAGGTTCTTTCCAATGAATAGTTTCTCGACCGGTAAATATACATCACTGAATTGGGCTTATATGTTCTTATTACCTAAAAGGAATTTATTGTTGCAAATAGATTTATTAACCATTACTTTTATCTAATTCAAAATTTTCATATTTCTCATATATTGGATGTCGGACGCAAGGCAACACAAATACTATGGACAAATTAAAATCAATATTAAAATTAATCTCACTCTCTTCTCATTTTTTGGATTTTTTTTAATTTTTATATATGATAAAATATTATGTATTATTATAAATATATAATAAATATAGTTATTAGGATGGGCCCAACCTAGTTATGTGGGTTGAGCCCATCCTAGTTGGTTGAGATTCAGACCAAAATAAATTAGGCCGAGGTAAGCTCAAAAGAGTTGGGTCAGTATTGGCCCAAAATAGGGGTGTGGTCGATGTCTGCCCAACATGCTTTATTTTAAAGGAATTGGGCTATACCCGATACAGAAGTTTTGGTTTGGGCCGTCCAACCCAGGAATAGTGGGCTTTTCATTGAAAACTAGCAGAACAATGAAGATGGGGTTGAAGAAGAAGATAGGGACGATGGGGAGGGAGTACATGAAACATCCATATACCGCTGCCACAGTTGCACATGCTTTCGTCTCAAATTAACATAGTCCGACTTCATGGAATGCCAGCTTCCATAGTTAGTGACAAGGACCGAGTATTTATTAGCTCTTTATGGCGTATCCTGTTTCAGCTTCAGGGGACTAAGTTGTGCTTGAGTTTCAGTTACCATCCTCAAACAGAGGTAATTAATCGAGTCTTGGAGCAATACTTGAGGTGTTTTGCAGGGTCCAACCAAGAAAATGGATTGACTGGATTCCTTGGATAAAATTTAGCTATAACACCTCAGTCCATTCATCTACCAAAATGACATCTTTTGAAGCAGTGTATGGTGTTCCACCTCCAGGTTTATTGATGTATGTTCTGGGAACTTTGAAAGTGCAAGTTCTTGATGGATATCTGCGTGATTGAGATGCCATCCTGTGCGAGTTGAGAAAGAATCTCTCGTTAGCTCAGGAGCGGATGAAATGTCAAGCGGATCAGCGAAATCGTAAGGTCATCTTTGAGGTGGGCGACTTTGTATACCTGAAACTGCAACCTTAGTGACAGACGTCGTTGGCATTTCGCAGCTCTTTGAAGCTGTCACCCAGGTACTTTGATCCATATAAAATCACTGAAAAAGTTGGACCAGTGGCTTATCGGTTGGCTTTGCCTTTGATTTCTTTAATTCACAACGTCTTTCATGTAAGCATGTTGAGAAACATGTTTGACCCGTCACTACCATCTCGACTCAGCTTCCTCCTGTGACTGATGAAGCTGTCATTCTTCCTCAATCTGAGACCGTTCTTGATGGTTAAGTCATTCAAAAAGGCAGATACCTTCTAAAAAATGAGGTTCTAATTAAATGGAAGGGAGCCTCGGTAGAAGATAAGTCTTATCTTGCATTTCCTTGCGGACAAGGAATCTTAAGGAGGGGAAATTGATATGATTATGCATGTAGAGGGACTGGCACGTAGGTGTGTGCGTGCAGAGGGACACATACGAGGGGTGTATGAGGAATGGTCTTTGCTGGTTATTGATGGTTGCTGGAAACTAGTGTAGTGGGAGGATACTTCTTTATTGCTTACTTTCATATCCTTGAGCATGTTGTTTAACTTTCCAAGTTTAGTGGGCTATAAAATATAGCCAATAGGTTGTTCTTGATTATGCAGATAATAATATAAAATCCTTCTTACTTTTGTCTCTTCTTCTCTTCTTCCCTGACTCTTTTATGGTTGATAGTAAATTAGTCATCACTGGACCAGTAGGAACACAGAAAATCAAATGGTCTCTTTGAGTCTGTTAGCGACTGGAATTCTAAGAATTGTGGGGCTAGCTTTGGGTTGATTTTGGAAAGGAATACGAGTTGATTTCAAGTGACTTTTTGAGTCGATTCGGAACTGTCAAGTTGAATTTTCTAGGCAGATCACGAGTGATGAATGGATATTATATCAAATGTCTATTTGATTAAAAAACTTTACGTTTAAAGATGGAATTTATATTATTTTCAATGATAATATTATTAATGCTTTTCCATACAAAATTTATTACAAGAAAAGGTAACTCCATTACAAAGCTTGAATTTATATTATAATCTGGCAACTCCATATATTATTCCCATGCACCGAAGTACTTCAACATGCTTGAGACCGGAAGGGTTCACGTGCGATCAAGCGACTTATAATCAAGACAAACAGTACTGATCAAACCAGACATCTTACTTCCGGTTGATGTAGCCAACACTATGATCATTAAACAGTTGTGTAAACAAATTCTTTAACATAGTCATACAAAGCCTTGGCTTTTGCAGGATCAAAAAGCTCCACACCATGGAAGCCATCCTCATCAAACCTTGCAACCACGTCCAGTCCACGCGACTCTAACATCTTCACCAATTCCTTTTGCTTGTCAACAAGTATATCCCCACCGTATCCTCTAAAGAAACACCTTGGCAGCCGTTCGATTTTGTTCTTTTCAAGAGACCCGCCAACAATGGGATTGCAATACTCATGATCACGATCGGTATCTTCAGGCAAAGACAGAGCCCACATCTTATCACTAGTAGCCAATGGCAAAACCGGATCATCGATCAACCTCTTCTCTGATTCAGTCCTGGTGACAGCAGAAAAATAGGGGACATTCAATATCAAACCAATGATTTTCAAGGGTTCGACATCAATATTCAAGGCAAGCAAGGTTGCATGGTAAGCGATATTGCCACCAGCACTCATGCCCATCAAGAAACACCTTGAAAAGTCAAGGTATTCTTTAAACCAAGGTTCACAAGAAGGGCCGTTGATGTCCAAAACTTGTTTTTGGACCCACTTGATAGACTCCATAGCATCTTCATATGCAGCGGGAAGGCGATGTTCAGGGGCAAGACGATAGTCAACAGACAGGACGAGAGCGGGGAAGTGAGAAGCCATGTCACTGCATGTCTGATGGAAAGCAAGATTTGCAGCACTGTAAAGAACAAAGCCACCTCCATGATAGTAAATAATGAGAGGGAGTTTGGTGTTTTGAGGGGGATTTAGAGGGCGAAATAAACGAAGAAATGTTTTGTTGTTGGGGTTTAGAGCGATGTCTTTCGAGAGCGAAAGTTCTTTGGAACCTGGAGTTATTTGTTCTGTTGGTGGTACGTCAGGAAATGGGCTGTTTCTAGTGAGTGAGCCATCTGGATTCTCCACAAAATTGCAGAGATCTGTTAACTTGACAGAGGAAGCTAACATGGTGGAGACAAGGTAGTAATCTAAGGGAGATGAAGAACAGTATACAAGAGGAGGAATTAATAGAAGGAAGGGAAGTGAATGGATTGGTAGTCAATGTTGAAATATTTATGGAACCACGGAGCAGGAACCTTTGTTGAAGATGCTGGTGTCTATGAGAGTTATCTTTTATTTCTTTGCATTTATCTTTGAAAAATTCCGCGACGCCACAACAGTCAAACTTGTATTAATATCTCAAAATTATCTGTTGATAAACTCTAAAAATTTAATTATCTGTTGATAAAATAATAGGTGAATGATATTGTCATTTTCTAATCGATAATAACACTCCATTCATTAGAAGTTTAAACGATTTTCTCTTTTTAAATAAATTTTAAAAATACAAATCACACATTAATACAATTAAATTATAGATGAAAACAATGAAGTTAAAATAAAATAAAAGACAAAATCAAAATTATGTGTGGTAGTGGTGTGCAAGACAAGATAACTCTCTTTACATCAAGTTTGGTTGCTAATGGACAAGTTAAAATAAAATATAATTTTTTATTTTTATTTTAATATGTATTTCTATTAAACATACATATTTAAAAAAGAATTAGATTTTTTTTTCACAATAATGTATATTTAATAATAGCATAATAATACTAGTTATAAAAAACCAGAAACACTGTTGTTGTTGATTACCGGAAACACTTGCATGGTGGACTGTTTGGTGATCATGGATGGCTGCACGCCGTGGAGCTAGGGAGGACCTAGAAGACTTCTTGTTGTAGCTTTGCCTT
This sequence comes from Populus alba, assembly GCF_005239225.2. Lineage (NCBI taxonomy): Eukaryota > Viridiplantae > Streptophyta > Magnoliopsida > Malpighiales > Salicaceae > Populus > Populus alba. The sequence goes on along the minus strand of NC_133284.1, from coordinate 54,074,337 downwards.
AGCGTCTTGATATCAAATACCCTAATTAACCGGTGATGGTGAGGTTCCATATAATTCCATATGATGAGTCGTGAGAGCTGCAAATTCATATAAATTTGATTCTTGTTGATACCAATTCGAATGGAAAAGTACTTGTGGAATGCTTTGCTAACGAACAATTACTGATTTGGCATTTAGCATGCAATAATGCGAAAGTTCATGGGATTTTAGCTGTTCATGAATAAATTAAACGGGTTAATTATTTTAGCTTCTACATAGTTAAAATTCGATTATATCATCATGTACAGAGCTCAGTATAAAAGTTAAAAACTATTTTAACTAACCATAGGATTTCTTATAAGTGGTCAAACAAAACGCAGAAATTAAGAGGGTGTTGAGGAATATAATATTTTGTTGTTTTTTAAAGATTTTTTGTTTAGAAATATATTAAAATATTATTTTTTTTATAATTTTAAAAAATTATTTTTGATATCAACATATCAATACCATCTAAAAACATCAAAAATATTAATTTAAAATAAAAAAATTTATTTTTTTTTACAAAACACTTTTAAAATCTAAAAAACAAATGGAATCTTGGAAAAAAAATTTAAAATACAAATCCGAAGGGGGAGGGTTGCCGGCTATTGTCTGTTTATAGAGGAAGATGAAAATGAGCTAAGAAGAGTCATTGTTGGGTTTTAATTGCTTTTAAAATCATATATGAAATTTTATTAGCAATCACAATAAAATTGCCAATGAATTTTTTTTATTCAATCATTGTTTCCATATGAAATTATTTTTAAAAAATAAAAACATTATTCATGACAATTTATTTGCTTATGGCACCGGCATAAATAGAGGACCTTTTAATCAATGTCCCAGTTTTTTTACTTGAGCTCCGATGATGGCATCACTTAAAGAGGATTGAAGCTTACAAGCACACTTATGGTTCTGACAAAAACAAGTATTACACAAACATTTCTTGCCTATACACCAACATCCTTGGCCTGCACAGTCTGCATTTTTATTGCAACGCAATGTAATCACGGTGCTTCTTGCTTCTCCTACATGTGAACCTTACAAACACAAGTGCATAATATTTTATTTTTTTTAATGAAAGGTATAGAATAATATTCGTTTGTGTGTGAATATTAGAATGAAATATGAGAGAGAGAGAGAGAGAGAGAGAGAGAGAGAATAACAAGAAACAATGATTAAAAGTGCAAAGAGCAAGAAAGTTAGCTTGAATGAAGACTTCTCCATCTCTATTTCTTTGCTATGAAAATACCTTAGAGATATGTAAATGTCAATTACTTGTTTTATTTTTTATGCAATGAATAAAGGATAGGCTCTCCCATTGTAACGTCAATGCTTTTCGTTTAACTTTCCAAGTTTAGTGGGCTATAAAATATAGCCAATAGGTTTTCTTGATTATGCAGATAATAATATAAAATCCTTGCTACTTTTGTCTCTTCTTTTCTTCTTCCCTGTCTCTTTTATGGTTGATAGTAAATTAGTCATCACTGGACCAGTAGGAACACATAAAATCAAATGGTCTCTTTGAGTCTGTTAGCGACTGGAATTCTAAGAATTGTTGGGCTAGCTTTGGGGTGATTTTGGAAAGGAAAAAACTTTAAATTTAAAGATGGAATTTATATTATTTTCAATGATAATATTATTAATGCTTTTCCACACAAAATTTATTACAAGAAAAGGCAACTCCATTACAAAGCTTGAATTTATATTATAATCTGGCAACTCCATATATTATTTTCATGCACCGAAGTACTTCAACATGCTTGAGACCGGAAGGGTTCACGTGTGATCAAGCGACTTATAATCAAGACAAACAGTACTGATCAAACCAGACACCTTACTTCCGGTTGATGTAGCCAACACTATGATCATTAAACAGTTGTGTAAACAAATTCTTTAACATAGTCATACAAAGCCTTGGCTTTTGCAGGATCAAAAATCTCCACACCATGGAAGCCATCCTCACTCATAGCCAATGGGAAAACCGGATCATTGATCAACCTCTTCTCTGATTCAGTCCTGGTGACAGCAGAAAAATAGGGGACATTCAATATCAAACCAATGATTTTCAAGGGTTCGATATCAATATTCAAGGCAAGCAAGTTTGCATGGTAAGCGATATTGCCACCAGCACTCATGCCCATCAAGAAACACCTTGAAAAATCAAGGTATTCTTTAAACCAAGGTTCACAAGAAGGGCCGTTGATGTCCAAAACTTGTTTTTGGACCCACTTGATAGACTCCATAGCATCTTCATATGCAGCGGGAAGGCGATGTTCAGGGGCTAGACGATAGTCAACAGACAGGACGAGAGCGGGGAAGTGAGAAGCCATGTCACTGCATGTTTGATGGAAAACAAGAGTTGCAGCGCTGTAAAGAACAAAGCCACCTCCATGAAAGTAAATAATGAGAGGGAGTTTGGTGTTTTGAGGGGGATTTAGAGGGCGAAATAAACGAAGAAATGTTTTGTTGTTGGGGTTTAGAGGGATGTCTTTCGAGAGCGAAAGTTCTTTGGAACCTGGAGTTATTTGTTCTGTTGGTGGTACGTCAGGAAATGCGTTGTTTCTAATGAGTGAGCCATCTGGATTCTCCACATAACCGCCGAGATTTGTTAACTTGACAGAGGAAGCTAACATGGTTGAGATAAGGTAGTAAATTCTAAGGGAGATGAAGAACAGTATGCAAGAGGAGGAATTAATAGAAGGAAGGTAAGTGTATGGATGGTAGTCAATGTTGCCAAAACAGTCAAACTTGTATTAATATCTCAAAATTATATGTTGATAAACTCAAATACTTTAATGGCTACAAAAACTTCAGTACCCTTGCTGCTGTGTAGCGATATCGAGCGCCTCAATATTTTCCACATGGATGCATGTATACAAGCAGTGTGTCGAGCTTATTTTTAACCTATAACAATATTTCTTTGAAGATTTTTCTACGATTTCATGTGAGTTCCTGATAATTTTTCCGTACCTTCATACAACTAAAAAATTAAATAATTATCTAACATATAAATTTTATTTTTAAACTAATTGAAATTGTTTACACATCATCATTACAAAAAGTCATTCAAGACAAAAAGATGATGGAGAAACATTGATTTGTTGGCTGATAAATGGTCCCCAGAAAGACTATTTTTGGCTAGGAGATAAATGACGAGTGGATCTGCCTTGATGGAGTGTTTTGGTCACTACTTTACAGACAAAACTTCCAGCCTCCAAGGCTGAAAATGTTGGATAATATCTCCAAGTGGGTTTTTTTTAGTATTTACGTCCATGCAAAAGTCTCATCTCTTATTAAAATAATAGGTGAATGATATTGTCATTTTCTTTTTCTAATTGATAATAACACTCCGTTCATTAGAACTTTAAACGAATTTCTTTTCTTAAACAAATTTTAAAATACAAATCATATATTAATATAAGAAACTTATCATTATAAAACAAATAAAACATTTAAATATACAAACAAATTATAAATATTACAACAAATATCAATAAATTAATTTAAAATATAAATAAGTCAGTTTGTTTACTTGGTGGAGTGAAGCTTGATAAAAAATAAAATCATAAAAACATAAGGCAGATTGTGGTGGCTTGACTTGTCAAGATTGGGGGTATTGGATTTCGTTGTATGGAGGGGGAAGGGTTGCCAGCTATTGTTTGTTTATAGAGGAAGATGAAAATGAGCTAAGAAAAGTCATTGTTGGGTTTTAATTTCTTTTAAAATCCCAGAAGAAATTTTATTAGCAATCATTATAAAATTGCCAATGAATTTTTTTATTCAATAATTATTTCCATATGAAATTACTAAATAACATGCAAAACTATGCGGCCACACACAAATATATACCACCTCATTAGTAAATATTATAGATTATTATTAAAGAGATAACATTTTTACTATTTCTCTTTAAATCCTCTTAACAACCATATTATTATTTTTTTTAAAATAAAAACATTATTCATGACAATTTATTTGCTTATAGCACCATCATAAATTAATAGAGGTCCTTTTAATCAATGTCCCGGTTTTTCTACTTGAGCTTTGATGATGGCATCGCTTAAGGAGGATTGAGGTGTACAAGCACACTTATGGTTCTGACAAATACAAGTCTTACACAAGCATTTCTTGCCTATACACCAACATCCTTGGCCTGCACAGTCTGCATTTGTATTGCAACGCAATGTAATCACGGTGCTTCTTGCTTCTCCTACATGTGAACCTGACAAACACAAGTGCACATTAATATTTTATTTTTTTAATGAAAGATATAGAATAATATTTGTTTGTGTGTGAATATTAGAATTAATTATGAGAGAGAGAGTGGGGGAGAGGGAGGGAGGGAGGGAGAGAGACTAACAAGAAGCGATGATTAAGAGTGCAAAGAGCAAGAAAGTTAGCTTGAATGAAGACTTCTCCATCTCTCTTTCTTTGCTATGAAAATACCTTAGAGATATGTAAATGCCAATTACTTTTCTTTCTTTTTTATGCTGTGAATAAGGATATGCTCTCCCATTGTAATGTTATATAGACAAGGTTATGGGACTAATAATGGAAAGGTATATCTTAGTAGATTACATACCTTTTATTTCTATATCATATAATCTATAAATTATAATAACATACCCAACATATAAGGTAAATATTAAGGAGGGAAAAAGAGACTTTCACAATATAAGATTTCAAACTTAACTTAAGATAAATATTTATTCATGGATTTATGTTACATTCTAAATAGTTATGTGTTTAGATAAAATTTGCCAACAAGATAAGATTTTAAATTTGAATCATATCCAGGCCAATATATGGATCAGATCCAATACTTAGACTATTGTTGATGCATGAATTGTTCAGATTATGTGAATTCGTCATTTTATGGTTTCTATATTATGCCTTTTACCATTTAAACTATATATATATAATATATATATATATATATATATATATATATATATATATATATATATATATATTAAGAATATTTTTAAAATATTATTTTATTGAATTTCACTTAATTCTTATTTTGTTCTTAAATAAGATAATATAAATATTTTTTATCATATCAACAGGTGTTTTTTTTGTACAACCTATTATAAAAACTTATTTTCAAATTTTAATAAGTTGATTTAACATGAACACTATTTTTTGTTATCACTAGTTCATTTGTTTGCAATCCACCGAGGGCTGAACATGTTTTTAAAAACATTAAAAAAACAATTATTAAGAGCACAAAAGGTTTTTTTGCAATGTTTATAAACTCAAGTAAGACGATAAATCTTTAAGAGCTAACTTGATATGAATTGGTTTATTTAATAGGTTTAAAGGAAACTTTGATGACTTTTTTATTTTAAAAAAATAATGTTAAACAATAAAAATAAAAACTTAAGGTAAAAAATAAAAGAGAATTATTATTCTCAGCAATCCAGGATATGAGGTCAAAAAATATCATACATAGAAAACCAGTGAAACATAATTCTCAGTAATCTAGTATCGAATGATAAATTATCATCATTATTATTTTAATAATTATTATTCTCATCGTTATTATTCTCATTACTAATATTATCATTATCATTACATTACAACTATCATCATTACTATTATTATTAATAAGTAGTAGTAATAATAATAATAATAATAATATTATTATTATTATTATGACCACTATTATTATCATTATTATAGTTGTTGTTATCATCGCTATTATTATAGTTGTTTATACTATTGTTTACAATTATTATCACCACCACTATAACTAATATTACCATTATTTTTATTTTTATCATTGTCATCATCATTATTGTTGTTGTTGTTATAAGCACAATTATTATTATTATTATCATCATCACAATCACAATCATTATTATTATTATTACTATTACTATTACTAATACTATTATCATTATCATTACTATTATCATTACCATTAATATTACTGTAACTACCAAAGAGAGATCAATATTTTTATTATTATTAATATAATTATCACAATTATTGTTATTATTATTTATCATCACCATAATTATTGATATCATAACCACTATAGTAATTATAATAAAATATTATTATTATTATTACTACTACTATTATCACTATTATTGTTGTTGGTGGTGGTGGTGGTGGTGGTGGTGGTGGTGGTGTTGTTGCTGCTGCTGCTGAAATAACAAAAATCATAAACCATAAAAACTCTGACAAAAGGGTAAATGAAACAAATAAAAAATCAAATGAAAAAAAATATCAAACTAAAATAAATATTATTACCATTGAAAAAAATTATAAATTTGATTTGAATGATAAAATTAAAAACTATAAAAACTCTGACAAAAAAGACAAAGGAACAAAAACTAAGAAATCAGAAGTATAATGATCGTATTGAAAAACATCATATACACAAATTAGAATAAAAGAACTAAATTATAAGCAAATAAAACTCTAACAAAAGAGAAAATGACTAAAATAAAAAATCAAATCTAAGGGGATGGATTCTAAAACACCAACCAAAAATAGAAATAGATTTAGAAGGACTGAAACTATAAAAGAAATAAAATAAAATAAGAAATTAAAAGAATGAGGGCTGAAATGAAAAACAAAACACATGATAAATTATAATTGAAGGACAAAATTGAAAAAAAAACTTCTATAAAAGGAATAATGATGAAATAAGAAAATCAAAGAATGAAGATTGAAATTGAAAAACAACAAACAAGAAGGACAATTGTGCACTTTAGCTATCAAGAGAGAAAAAAAAAATCAATCACCAGTAGCAATTCAACCACTATAATCCTATACACGTCACCCCATGTGAAAGAGGACATGGCTAAGCATCCAAGAAGATGGCAAATAACTAGATTTGACCACCAAATAGTGTATATGCGCCACCTGAATGGCGTAGATACCACTCACTTGCTAAGGTGTATAGAACTCGCACCAGTAGCTTTTTAATTAAAAACAAAACATGAAAATACTAAACCATCTCTCATGACCCTCTTAATTATACAAAATACTCATATGAAAATATCAAAATATCCCTAAAAGCAAAGCTTATTTTTTATCTTTTATCTTTTCTAAAGTTACAAACGTTCTTTCATTGTACATGGAAAGTGAAAAAACCTGAAACACCCTTGTCCAGTAACCTAATATATTTTTGGTCTTGGAAGCAGAGAAGTATTTTCACCGTTACAAAACTTGTGAAAAGTTAAGAAAAACCTTTGTCAACAATTCTAAATCTTATTGACTTTAGGGATAAAAAAAGTATTTTTTACCATATTAAAAAAAATTGAAAAGACGAATACACCCAAATAATCTTTTAATAACCACTAAGCCATAGAAAAAGACTACAAAAACCCTCAGCTCAAAGGCTTAAATTTTATCTACTCAAGGGTAATAGGTAATTTCACTATAGCAATCCATAATAATATGTATATAGAGCTACAGTGAAACCCGCACGCTTTTTAGCTTTTATTAATATAATTAAATAAAAAATAGTTTCAAAAAAGTAAAGTTTTTAAATCTAGTTAGAATAAAATTAATATCATGTGTAACCAATTAATTAACTACATAGTAATAATATAATAATTTTATGAAAAGTCATTGATATAATCACCCAAGAAAGAAACCATCAAATGATAAGCACTTTTGTTTTAAAATTAAAGATATAGTAATAAGTAATTTAGAATTTAGAATTTAATTAAAAAGGAAAATATTTTAGATTCTTAAATTTTAATAATTGGAAAAAAAATTAATTAAAAACAAGTAAGATAATGTAACAATTTTTTTTAAATAAAAAAGTGTCATATTCCACTTCTTCTCTTGATTTAGCCTGCATTGATTACACATTAATATATCAAGCACAATTGTTCTTCCTCTGGAAACTTTTGAAAACCTAAATCTTGATCTAAAATTTTCTTCTTACTGCATTTTTCTCGCATTGTTTAACACCAACTAGACTTGTTACCATTATTTTTATTATTATCGCTATTATTACTGTTATAATTGTCGCACCCGACATCGCGGCAGCCCTAAAAATAATTCTCTTGAATTATGGAAAAAAAAAAAAAAGAACAGATTTCTGGCATCCGGTTCTTTTAGGGAAAAATGTCTTGTTTGAGGAGTCACCACCTAGTATTATGGTCACTAGGAACCCTAAGTGGTCAACAGAGATTCTATGGCTCGGGATTGGTTACGTAAAAGAGAAGATATTATCACCCCTTAAATGTTCTGCCTGAGGCAGACTGCATTGCTGGTTTTGTCTTAAATTGCTAAATATTTATTAATTTATGCTGTGATGATTTGTTTATAATATTCTTGACTCTGGCGCCAGTGAATATTCGAGCTCGAATAATTCCAACTCTAGCGTTGGTAAAAATTCGTAGCTACGAAAAAAAAATTAGATTAATGTTTTTTATTCCCTACTCTAGCACCAGTGAATAAATAAATAAATAAAAATTTATTTTTACGCTTGCACATATTTTTTATTTTTCTAGCTAAATAAAATAAAAATACAACGAATAAAAATAATATAAATTTAAACCGGTATTTTATTTCCGACTCTGGCGTCAGTGAATGAACCAATAAAATTTACATTATTTTTATTCATGCATACACATTTTTTATCTTTTTTATTTTTTATTTTTCTGTTTTTTTTATTTTTCTATTTTTTTCTTTTTTGGGGGACTGGGCCCAGCTCAGCCCAAATGGACTGGGCCCAGCTCAGCCCAAATGGACTGGGCTGGACCCAGCAGGCCTAGCCGGGTCACAGGCTTGACCCGGCTGGCCATTTTCTGTTTTTTTTTACCCGCAGGCGTGCGTGAACCGCTCACGCACGCCTGTTACAGCAACATGCAATTAAAATGCAGGGAGGGGCAATGCAACTTACCTGTTGCTGCACTTGAAGACGGGGACGACAACTGACCAGCGTTACTCTTCTCTGTGACTGCTTTCTGTCTACTCCTTTGTTTTAGCTTTCCTTGTTCGGTTGTCTTCTTCTTCTTTTTTGTTTCGGTTTGTTCCCCTGCTCGTCGTCTTCCTCGCTCGTCTGCGTCCGTCTGTGTTGTTCTTCTCGTCCACTGGCTCTGTCCTCTTCTTTTTCGTGTTTCTCCTCAGTTCTTCTTCCTTCTCTGTGGCCTTCTCTGGCTTATAAAGCCAGAGAATGGCCTTTCTTCACGAGTTCGTGCCTCACGATCGTGAGGCACGAACGCCTCTGTTTCTGTGAGAAGAAACAGGGGCAGAAAACTTGCCCCCCTCTGTACAGTTTCTGTTCTTTTTCTCCTTTGTATAATCCCTTTTGTTCTGTTTTTATGCCCTGTGTTTCCCCTTCTTTTTTTGTATTCCCCTCCTCCTGTTCTTTTTTCCCGTCTCTCTTCTTTTTCTTCTTTTCGTTTCCCTCTTTTCTGCTCTTCCTGTCTCTCCTCCTCTGTTTCTTTGTTTTTTTACGTTCGTCCCTTTTTCTTTCCCCAAGTCTACTGGTTTTTTTCAACCTCTCCCCCCTCTCTTGTGACCTTCATTCTCTGGCTTTTATAGCCAGAGAACAATCCGTTTCTTCCAACCATTGATTGCAGGTGTAATGGCAGAGGCGGGCGTCCGTTTGAAGAAGATGAACAGCGTATCCACAGACGGCACCGTTTTGAAGTTTAATGATTATTTTCGTTTTGGCCCTTGCATTTTTAAAAGGTTTGTAATTAAGCCCCTAGTTCAAACTGTAATTGGCCCCCTGCATTTGCGTGCCATTTTCAATTGAATTCTTGGATTTTAATTTCGCAACTTGGACCCCAAATATTAATATTTCTTCAATTAAGTCCCTGATCTCATTAATTTAATTAAATCCAAGTCCAATTAAGTCTCAAAACTTATCAATTCTCCAATTAAACCCTTAATTGGATTAATTAAATTAATTCCAAGCTTAATTAAGTCTCAAAACTTATTAATTCTCCAATTAAATCCTTGATTGGATGAATTAAATTATTTTCAAGCTTAATTAAGTCTAAAAATTTATCAATTCTCCAATAAAACCCTTAATTGGATTAAATAAATTAATTTCTAGCTTAATTAGATTAATTCCAAAGTTTAATTAAACCTCAAACTTCCAATCATATTGCCCTTAACCCAAAATTTAATTCATTCTTCATTTATTTCATTTTACTTGTTTTTTCATCATCATTATTATTTTTTTCATCAATTGTTTTTATCCTTTTCAATAAATAAAATAATAAAAAAAATAAAATGGTCAAAAAATGGGTTATGACAATAACTATTACTATTATTATAACATACTATTACTATATATTATTATTACCAGTATTATTATTATCATTTTATTATTACTATTATTGCCACTATTATTATCATAAAATATATCATTAATACTACAATTATTATCACTATCACTATTATTATTATTATTATTATTATTATTATAACAAACTATTATTATTATCACTATAATTAACGTTATTATCATTATTAGTAGTAGTACTTGTAATATTGTTAATATCATTATTATTACTATTACTATTACTATTACTATTACTATTACTATTATTATGACAACTACTATAATTACCATTATTAGTATTGTTGTAACAAAAAACTACAAATTTAATTTGAAAAATGAAATTAAAAACTATAAATTTTTTAACAAAAAGACAAAGGAAACAAATAAAGAAATCAAAAGAAAAATGACCAAACTAAAATTAATATTATCATTATTGGAAACAAAAATTGTAAACTTGATTTAAAGGATAAAATTAAAAACTATAAAAACTTTGATAAAAGGACCAAGGAAAAGAATATGAAATAAAAAATAGAAGGACTGAATTGAAAATTATATATATATATATTATAATTGAAAGATTAAATGGAAAATAAATAAAACTTTTAAAAAAAAAGAGAAAAGGATCAAAATTAAAACTAAAATTATAGATTATGAAACACCAACAACAATGAGAGGTTTTGAGGGTAGGATAGAGAAATGAAAAAAAAAAAAAAGATTATTAATGATAACCGACCATTTCCAAAAGACATGTGCTACCCATCACGGAGACACAATAAAAATAAATAAATAAAAAACACAACCGAAGCATATTGCTGGAAGGTGTCGCCCACAATGTGCGGCGCCTTTCACGTGCCAACAATGCTTTCAATTTAAAACAATAATAATTAAATATTAAATTACATTATTACAGTTGACCAAACCAACAATTACAAAAAAAAAAAAAACGATATGAAAAGATATCAATAGCAATGTGTCAATGGCGTGATTTTTTAACCCCAATATAAAATATATAATTTTATTGTACATAAAAAAAAAAGTAAAATGTCTAAAAAGACCCTTGACTATAGCTAATGTTTTTTTTTTTTAAGGTAGCAAAGTCATTTTACTATGTAAAAGCATGATGAAAAGACAAAGATATCATTGAACAATTCTCAAATGATAAATGAATTAAAGAAAAATACTATTTTACCCCTAAAAAACAATAATCTAAGAGTTTTTTCAAGGGCAAAATCATCATTTTTTATTATTACAATCCACAGTAAACAAAAGAATATATACCCTAGTTATCCCACATGTTTTAGCTTCTCTCTTTAATTCTATCTTATTTTTTGAAAGCATGTTCTTTTATGAGAGAATTTTAATTCTTAAAAAAAAATTAATTTAATGATAAAAAAAACAAAATCAACTTAAAGTAAATAGATATTACGTGCACTAAAAAGGGTTCTTTTCTTACAAATTAAGAGGATTATTTTTTTCTGCAGCCAAGCGTAAAAAGATCACAAGTAGTACCTCTTCCCTTTTTTATATCATCCAAACATCACATGCCATTGTGATTGAAGGAATTTTTAAAAAAATATTTTTATTTAAAAATATATTAAAATATTTTTTATTTTTAATATCAATAAATTAAAATTATTAAAAAACACTTCAAAAATCAAATATATATATATATATATATATATTTTAAATTAAACACATTTTTAAAACAAGCAGCCCTCTCTCCACCAACTTTATAATCTTAATTTTCCTATAAAAAAATTCCCACCTCTCAATTATATCCAAATCAACGTCTAAACATCCGCCACGTAATTAAATAAAGGATCCCTGATTGAAAAAAGGACTCCCTAACTCCTCTTTCGTTCACTTACGCATTTACCAAAACGACATGTCGATCTCTTTGCTTGTACAATACAATCTTAAACCCACGAAGAAAACCAAAAACCCCTGCACTAAGCCCCCTCATTCAAGGTGAGTAATTCTTCTTTTTGTGACAAAAAGTTATGATTTTGATTTCTGTTTTGTAATTTAGTGATAAAAGCTCTCCCCCTTGCGTGTCTAGTAATTCTTAATGGCTTTAGTGCTATCAGGAAGGGAATACAGAATGAAATGAAAGAAGCTCATGAAGGGCTCAAGGTAAGCAAAACATAAAGCAATGAGACTTCCTTCTTTGTCTATAGCCAAAAATTCGTGTGTGATTGTGAGGGTGCTTTTCTTAAGTGGTTTATGAATTTGTGCTTGATACTGTTAAATACCCACAAACCAAATAACCCAAAACACCAGCAAAGATTGGTACTTTAAAGCAGAAAAATTAAACTTTCTATGTCAAAATTGATCTTTGTCCTTTAAAGAGTCTTGTTAAATTGGGCTATTAGTTTCTTGTGATCTGAAGGATTTCCTTTAATGGGTCTCATTAAAGGATTTCTACAATTGATTTCTTCTGGTTCTGGATGGTTAAGCATTTGTTAATGGCCTAGTGGGTGGTGATTATTATCATTTTAATTTCTCGAAGGTCTATCTCTTAAAGGGTCTCTTTTATTGTGCTGTTAGTTTCTTGTCATCTGTTATGGTTGTGAGCAAAATTTGTTAATGATTTGGTGGGTGGTTGATCATGTGAGATTTTAATGAAATACTTATTTCTTGCATCTTTTGGTGTCTCAGATTGGTGCCAAACTGCAAAAGAAGGCATCTTTCCAAACTTTTCTCATTCTTTCAATCCCATAGAACATTACATACAGCAACCGTCACAGATTACTTGCAAGTTACATCAGATGATCTTGAAAATGAGAGGAAAGGGATTGATTTCAATGCTCTATTCAAATCCTGCACAAAGTTGCAGCAGGTTAAATGTGCTCATACACTTGTTTTGGTGTCAGGGAGATTTAAAGACAACTTCCTTTCCTCAAAGATTGTAAATTTGTATTCTCAGCATGGTGATGTTTCGTTAGCTTGGTGGACTTTTCACCACCTACCAAATAAAGATGTTTATACCTGGAATTCTATGGCATTTGCTTATGTTAGCCATGGTCGTTTCCGTGAAGCCTTGGGTTGTTTCAACCAGTTCTTTTCAACCTCTGGTCTTCGACCTGATTTTTACACTTTTCCTCCTGTGGTTAAAGCTTGTGGAGATCTGCTAGATGGGAAAAAGATACATTGCTTGGTTTTAAAGTTGGGTTTTGAATGGGATGTGTTTGTAGCTGCTTCCCTGGTACATATGTATTCACGATTTGGGCTTGTGGGGGATGCAAGAAAATTGTTTGATGATATGCCAGCTCGTGATAGAGGTTCATGGAATGCAATGATTTCTGGTTATTGTCAGAATGGGAATGCTGCAGAGGCATTGGATATTGCAGATGAGATGAGATTGGAAGGGGTAAAAATGGATGCTATTACTGTTGCCAGTGTTCTTCCTGTTTGTGCACAGGTGGGTGATATTTTAAGTGGCAAGTTAATTCATTTGTATGTTATAAAGCATGGATTGGAATTTGAACTGTTTGTGTCTAATGCTTTGATTAACATGTATGCCAAATTTGGTAGCTTGGGGCATGCGCAGAAAGTTTTTGGTCAGATGGTGGTAAGAGATATTGTATCATGGAACTCGATAATTGCTGCATATGAGCAAAACAACAATCCAGTTTCTGCTCATTTGTTCTTTCATAAGATGCAAGAAGCTAGAGTTCAACCTGATTTGTTGACTCTAGTCAGTTTAGCTTCCATTGTTGCTCAACTAAATGATCATCAAAATAGCAGGTCTGTTCATGGATTTGTCATGAGGAAAGGTTGGTTCATGGAATATATTATCATTGGGAATGCGGTTGTGGATATGTATGCCAAAATTGGCAATTTAGATTCTGCGCGTGCAGTTTTTGGAGGACTCCTCATTAAAGATGTGGTTTCTTGGAATACTTTGATCACTGGTTATGCTCAAAATGGCCTTGCGAGTGAGGCAATTGAAGTATATCTTTTGATGGGAGAACACGAAGAGATAATCCCAAATCAAGGGACATGGGTAAGCATTCTACCAGCCTATTCCCATGTGGGAGCCTTGCAGCAAGGAATGAGAATTCATGGACAAGTTATTAAAAATTGTCTCTACTCAGATGTCTTTGTTGGCACATGCCTCATCGACATGTACGGTAAATGTGGAAAATTAGATGATGCAATATCATTATTCTATCAAGTACCTAGAAAAAATTCAGTCCCTTGGAATGCTATGATATCATGCTATGGAGTTCACGGGGATGGTGAGAAAGCTCTTGAGCTTTTTAGAGAGATGAGAGCTGAGAGAGTGAAGCCAGATCATATAACATTTGTATCGTTATTGTCAGCTTGTAGTCATTCAGGTTTGGTCAGTGATGCTCAGTGGTGCTTTAACATGATGGAGGAAGAGTACAGAATTACGCCTAGTTTGAAGCACTATGGTTGCATGGTAGATTTATTTGGTAGAGCTGGGGAATTGGAAATGGCATTCAATTTTATAAAAAATATGCCAATTCAGCCTGATGCTTCTGCATGGGGTGCCCTTCTCAATGCTTGCAGAATACATGGAAACATTGAGCTGGGTAAACATGCTTCTGAACGTTTGTTTGAAGTTGATTCAGAGAACGTTGGCTACTATGTTTTGCTATCAAATATTTATGCAAACGTTGGGAAATGGGAAGGGGTGGATGATGTGAGATCACTAGCTAGAGATAGGGGATTGAGGAAGAATCCTGGATGGAGCTCAATCATATTGAACAACAAGGTCGACGTCTTCTACACCGGCAACCAAACTCATCCAAAATGTGAGGAGATATACAGGGAGTTGAGGGATTTGACTTCAAAAATAAAGACCATTGGTTATGTTCCAGATTTTTGCTTTGTGTTGCAAGATGTTGAAGAGGATGAGAAGGAGCACATCCTCATGGGCCATAGTGAGAGGCTGGCTATTGCTTATGGAATTATTAGCACCTCTCCTAAAACTCCTATTCGGATCTTCAAGAACTTGAGGGTCTGTGGTGATTGCCACACTGTAACAAAATTTTTATCTATAATTACTGAGAGGGAAATTATTGTGAGGGATTCCAGCCGGTTCCATCACTTCAAGGGAGGAACTTGCTCTTGTGGGGACTATTGGTAACATGAATCATGATTGAATATTTGTTAAAAGAACCTTGATGAATATATATGTTCCCTGGTGCCAAGGAAAATTTCGTTAAGCTCTGCTGTATTGATGAAAATCAAATACTGTGTGCAGAAGTTTTATTTAGTTATGAGATCATACACCTTTTTCCTTGATTAAAGAAGACCATGGTCAGTAGTTCAAACTGCCTTCAACTCCTCCATAAGTTTTATTTAATTATGTCTATTTGGAACGTTGAGAGTGCATTACGTCATACCCTATTTCTCTTCTGCATCCATGGAACCAGCCCCATTAACCATCACATCCATGTCCAGCCAAAGTGGCCAAAAAATGGTGTCCCGTGTTGAGAAGTACAATACAGTAAATATATATATCTGAGAACGATGCTTAGCTACTGAGCGCTGTACAGTACTGAGTTATTTGTTGAATTGTGAGCTTAAACACACAGCATGAATCAACAATATGTAATGGTTATGGATCCCCATTCCTCCTCCGCCCCTAGTTTCGGTTTGGCCATCCTTTTCAGAAGGATCAATATGTAATGCTTAACTTTGGTTTGTTGATGTTCCCTTGCAATGCATCAATTATGTCCTCCAAGATCCCTGATGATTCTCATAAATGTTTTGGATCAAGTTTATCCCCCAAGAGTCCTAACAGTTCTCCTTTTTGCAAGCAGCTTCTGCCCTTGTACATGATCATGATCATGATGATGGAAAATTCGGGCTAATTTATCAGGTTATTAGATTGGTTATGGGCGATTTGTAATATTTTGCATGCAGTGAAGACAGGGGATCAATGCAAGGGCCAAATTAAGCAAGCAGGAAATGGCCCTATAATAGCTTTTTAAAGCAAGAAGCCTGTAATTTTGTTGCTGCCCTAGGTTGGAAAGTTAAAACTTGCCATTGGAACTTGGGATATATGAGTATGGCTGTCTGAATTTCTTGTTGCCTTAGTTTGTTTGAGATGTGCAAGTTTGCACGAGGAGAAAGGATATTGCAAGGTAACCATGCAAAAGACTTGGCAAAGAAAGACTCGGTTGACATGTTCATTTTCAAGTTTTTTTAGGTTATTGGTTTAGAAGAATGCATGATCTGGTATTGTAATAAACAAGTGCAAATGTAGATGTTAGAGAAACCATGCCAATACAAATCATATGCATTACATGCGCAGAGATGCTGAACATTCATTTCTGTAAGGTTTTTTTGTTACTAAAATGCTCAGGAATAGAGGAGTTTGATGTAAGTGATTTTCTGAAAACTATTTTCTGAATTTTTTTTATGTTTGATTGTCATTAAAAAAATTGATCAACGAAAAATATTTTCCAATCAAAGAAAAATTTGGTTTGATTTTCATAAAAATATTTTTCTTTTATTTTGGGCAAAAAACATTTTTTTAGAAGTTGTGAAAATTTTAAAAATGTCATGTTATTTGCTGATTATATCAAATTTGATCTTTAAACTTTTGATTGCTATATATTTGTTTTAAATCTTTTTTTTTCTTCAATTTCATCCCTCGAAATTTGATTTAATTTGATTTTTATATTAACTTTTATCCTCATTTTTATTTTTATTATTTGCTTCTCTTATCATTTTTTAATTAAAATTTTTTATCTATCTGATTTAGTCCTCATTCTTTTGAATGTTATTTATTTTATTTGAAATAATTTATAAAATTATAATTTTCTTTAATTTCATTATTTTTCAACCTTTTTATCTATTAGATTTTATTTATTTTATTTGAGATAATTTATCAAATTAGATTTTTTTTTTCAATTTCATTCTTATTCAACTTTTTAATTTGTAAGATTTATTCCTCATTGTTTTAATAAATTAAAAAAAAAACATCAATAAGTTTATTTTTCAACTCATTTTCTATAACATAATCAAATATTAAAAAATATTTTATAATTTATTTTATATAATATTATCAAATATCAGAAAATAATTCAATTTTAAAAAATTTATTTTTTTAATGAAAGTATTTTTCACAAAAAAAACTACTTGTTACTTTTTAACAAACAAACACGGGCTGAATATGGAATTTGAAAGTTGCCTGCTTAATCCTGCAGAATGCAAGATGCTCTGCTTCAGGGCAAACGCAAACTGTTCTCAAAGAGACGCCTACAGTTACCATGGCTCCTGTACGAGGCAATAGCCCCTTGCATATTGAACTGAATCGCCAAATTGCTTAGTGAGATGACCCGAACTGGTTAATTAAACTCCAGAACCAACCACGACATCACATCTCGATGGTGGAGGGCCTGGACTCCCACCTCGGCCGTGGTGGGGGTGGAGGAAACTGGTCAGGTGGATTTTTCTTATTCGGCTTTCTTGCTTTTCTAGGTTTCTTAGGAGATAAAGAGCATTCGGAATTAAATATATATTCGAGGCACTTCAAATTTTATATTTCTCTCGCTGTAATTTTTACGAGGGGACGAATACTTGTTAAGTGGATCTGTTTTGAAAAGCACATGGTGGTGTCTTGAGTTTTGATCATCACGTTAGTCCTAAATCAAATCAATTTAATAACAAAACTGAGACTTCTTATCCGAGTTAACGACTCACTTGGGTCCATCAAACACAAACTCAGCGATGCATGTCATAATCCAAGCTAATTCTTTAGAACCTCACTGCGTAAAAAACTTTTAATAAAATGCCGAAAAACATAGTTTCAAAGCAAAGCTCCCAAAATTATCCAAAACCCCCTGGAGTGGAGGCAGGGAGAAAAATATAACTAGAGAGTACCACAAACATTAAGAATAAAACTATCGAGAGAAACTTTAAAATGCCGCCTCTTAATCGACTTCCTCCATCTTGCTGCCCTCTGCGTCGGCATCGGCTTCTTCCAATGGGGGCATTTCAGCATCGGCTTCAACAGCATCCTCGTCAATGCTCAAGCCCAGCTTCAGCATCCTGTGAATTCTGTTGCCAAAGGTGTTGGGTTCATCTAGACTGAAACCAGAGGTCAGAAGTGCAGTCTCAAAGAGGAGGAGAACAAGGTCCTTCACAGACTTGTCGTTCTTATCAGCATCAGCTCTTTTCCTGAGCTCCTCCATGATGGGGTTCTCGGGGTTGATCTCCATGGTCTTCTTGCTCGACATGTACCCAGCCATGCTGCTGTCCCTCAAGGCTTGAGCCCTCATGATTCTCTCCATGTTGGCAGTCCAGCCATACTCACCGGTCACCAAACAGCAAGGAGAATCAACGACGCGGTCAGACACCACAACCTTCTCAACCTTGTCTCCCAGCACATCCTTGATAACCTTGCACAGACCCTCAAACTTTTGCTTCAATTCTTCCTGCTTTTGCTTCTCATCTTCAGTCTCTTCAAGCTTCAAGCCCTCCTTGGTTGCAGAGACAAGCTTCTTGCCCTCAAATTCCTTGAGCTGGCCCACTGCATACTCATCAATGGCGTCAACCATGTAGAGAACTTCATAGCCCTTCTTCTTCAACTTCTCAAGGAACGGAGAGTTCTCAACAGCCTTCTTGCTCTCACCAGTGATGTAGTAAATGTCACTCTGGCCCTCCTTCATCCTTGTCACGTAGTCTTTCAAGCTAGTCAGCTCGTCTCCACTCTTAGTAGAGTGATATCTGAGCAACTCAGCAAGCTTTGACTTGTTCTGGGAATCCTCATGGATGCCAAGCTTGAGGTTCTTAGAGAAGGCCTCGTAAAACTTGTTGTAATCTTCCTTGTTTTCAGCAATCTCAAAGAAGAGCTCAAGGCATTTCTTCACCAAGTTCTTGCGGATGACTTTGAGGATCTTGTTTTGCTGCAGCATTTCTCTGGAGATGTTGAGAGGAAGATCCTCTGAATCCACAATACCCTTGACAAAGCTAAGGTACTCGGGAATCAAATCCTCACAGTTGTCCATGATGAATACACGACGGACATAGAGCTTGATATTGTTGGGCTTCTTCTTTGTGTCAAAGAGATCAAAAGGAGCCCTCTTGGGAACAAAGAGGATGGCCTTGAACTCAAGCTGTCCCTCAACTGAAAAGTGCTTGACAGCCAAGTGCTCCTCCCAGTCATTGGTAAGGCTCTTGTAGAAAGCAGCATACTCCTCCTTGGTAATCTCATCAGGCTTCCTCATCCAGATGGGTTTCTGCTTGTTCACCAAAGACCACTCATGGGACACCTCCTTGATCTTCTTCTTTTTCTTCTCTTCCTTCTCCTTCTCTTCATCGACATCCTCTACCTTTCCTTCCTCATCCTTCTTTTCTTCTTCATCCTCATCATCAGAAATCTCCTTCTCAGTAGTCTTCTCAATCCAGAGGGAGATTGGGTAGCTGATGAACTCAGAGTGCTTCTTGACCAAATCCTTGAGGCGGCGCTCCTCAAGATACTCAAGCTGGTCCTCCTTGAGATAGAGAACGATCTTTGTACCCCTGCCAAGGGGCTCCCCAGAGTTGTCTCTGGTGACAGTGAATGACCCACCAGCTTGAGACTCCCACACATACTGCTCATCATCATTGTGCTTTGAGGTCACAATCACCTTCTCTGCAACCAAATATGCTGAGTAGAAACCAACACCAAATTGTCCAATCATGCTCACATCAGCTCCAGCAGCTAATGCCTCCATGAACTCTTTGGTTCCAGACCGGGCAATGGTACCAAGATTGTTAACCAAATCTGTGAACAGCAAAATCAGCATTAGCAAAGCAAGCAATCGATAACACGAAACAAACAATTTTATGGGAAAAACCACTCACCAGCCTTGGTCATGCCGACACCACTATCAATGATGGTCAACGTGTTGCTGGTCTTGTCAGGAATAATGTGGATGAAAAGCTCAGGCTGGGAATCGAGCTTGCTCTTGTCTGTCAAGCTCTCAAACCTAATTTTGTCCAATGCCTGAAATCAAAGCACCATATAATCCAATCAATCAAAAACCCATCACAATCAATCCTGATCTACAACCAAACAAGTTTCCAAAGCTCAAGACTATAAACTACTTTAATAAAACCACTATTTATCAACTTAATTAACCACCTCCAAAATCACAACATGTCAAACAAGCCATCACACACCAACAAAACCTAATACCAATTAAAACACATTCCCACTACCACATCAATCCCTTCTTTCCAGCATCTACAATAACCCACGATTGTAGCCCAACAAACCACCCGAATTCACACAAACAAAATTCAAGAGTACATAAAACACATAACATCATTAACTAATCAATCATCAACAACATGCTAGAATCTCTTAAACCCTAAAAAAATCAGAATCATCAACAACAAGCAAACAAAATCATCTACAATATATAAAATCTCTTGAGCCGTAAAAGAAAATCAGAATCATCAACAACAAACAAAAAGAGAATCTTAATCTTGACAAAAAAAAGACAGCGTAGTTAACAAAGGATACAGAGAGAGGGAAGTTATAACGTACATCAGAGGCATTGCTGATAAGTTCACGGAGAAAGATCTCCTTGTTGCTGTAGAAAGTATTGATGATCAAGCTCAAGAGCTGGTTGATCTCGGCTTGGAAAGCAAACGTCTCCACATCCGCCATCGCTCTTAATAAGAACCCTAAATTATTTCAGAGAGCAAATAAGAGAGAAAGGGACTGGGGATCAAGAGAGTGAGGCTGCTAGCGTAGGGGTTAAGGAGTGTTTATATATTGCTAGGGTTTCTAGATCCTTCTATTGCTTGCCCCCACCCCTGATCCTCTTTTTCTTATTTTTAGATATCTCTTTATTATAATAGCCAGGGGGAAATTAAAAGTGCGCTTTGGTTACTATAGTTTTGGGAAATTCGATTTGCACCCTTGATTTTCTTAGATACCTTTTCCTTATTAATTGTAGCGTTTACATCCATCATCTTCTTCAATTCTCACTATTTTCAAGATTATATTCCTCGATTTTAAGAGATTGGGTTATTTGTATTAGGAGCTTTTATAACGAAAGATAAGAGAAAGACGAAAGAGATATTTAAAAAAAAAAGTTGGATTTCACTAGCTGTTTAAAAATAAGGATGGAAGTGAAATGCACTCTTTTACATGGAGTGAAATTTAAAAAAATTTCTTCTTTTTATTTCCCAGTAATAAAAAAAATCATGAGTTGGTTTGTAGTAGATGGCTGGTATTGCTTTTTGGGTTTTGATTGGGTTTCGCGGTCATTGTTTCAAGAAGTCTAATTAACAACACAGGATTTTGGCATTTTCTTTTCCTAATTTGGATTAATTAGGATGTTTTTACATGGGATTTTGATAATAATTAGGAGTACAAATTCTTAGCTTGGTCATAATATATTGATTTGAGAGATGCTGGGAGCATGAACATAATGTTATATCAATAATCTAGAATTAATTTTAAGTATGTGTATATGTATGTGTTATTTTTTCACACACACTTAAACATCACTTTGATGCATATAGAAATAATTTTAAAAAGTATAATCTAACCGGTCAAACTTTAAGTTTATTTTTTAAAGATTACTAGTTCGAGTTTCACAAACTTTAAGGCTGCTAAAGACTTATATATTTGTTAATTTTAAGACCCATAAAATTAATTAAGATATATACAAATTAATTTAAATACCTTTGTTACTAAAAAAAATTACAATAAATAATATTTATACTTCGATGTTATCGTACATGAATCAACTTCTTATTACTACTCAATTATGAACCAAAGTTCATAAATAATATATTTTATAATATATATATATATTACACATAGTAGATTGATGGCCCTTGTAAGTTGTGAGCCATACTAATTTTTTTTTCTGACAAGAAAAATGAAGTGGTTATATTTTTAAATAAATAAGAAATTTTTTGTAATTTGATTGAACCAATTGGTTTGAGAACATGATAAATAAAAAAATATAATGCAGACTATTATCGACTCCTACCTGCCTTCGAAAAGTTCAAATATAGTGGGGCTCGTTCCAAACATCATCAAGCATATTCGTTGCTTGTTCATGCCTTCATGGTGAGTCTCGCTTTTTATCTAGTTGTTTCTAGAAGTCTAGCCACGTAAGATTTTTATTCTTTTCCTCATTTGGAAGTTTTTTCATGGGATTTTAATACTAATTCGGAGTCCAAATTCTCAGCTTGATCATGATAAATTGATTTGAGAGATATGGGAATTATCGGGTAAAAATTATATCATGTTTAGATTGGGAGTATAGTTTTGAAATTTAGCCCATCCCGGTGGGTTGCGCCAGGACCTGGCTGATCTGGGATTAGAATCGAGTCGGATTGAAAAAAAAAATAAAGAAAAAAAAAAACTGGATGTGACCCGATAAGACCTGACCGCAAACTCGTTGACTTTTAATTTTTTTTTTTTTTTTTACTAAAATGACGTCATTTTGATTTTTTTAAAAAAAAATTTAACCTGACTAATTCAGTCAAAACCCGAAACCCCCGTCTTGAACTGGGCTGGGTCTTAAAACTGTAATTGGAAAGCTTGTGCCCTATAGTTGTTTTGGTTAATTTCCTTGTTTCTCTGCTCCATATTTTACCCCGAAAAATAAAAAATTACTAACACACTCGTTAACGTCGCCCACAAGCATGAGATGGAAATGCAAGAGGTAGTATTTAAACTACGGATTTGGTCTATTGCACCCATTGCTTGATTAATGACAGCATATTTATTTTGTGTTTTAAAAATATGTTTAAAAAATTTAAATTTATTTTATTTTTTTATTTACTTCAAATTAATGCTTTTAATATTTTCATATATTTTGATATGTTAATATTAAAAATAATTTTAAAAAATATTATTTTAATATTTTTTAAATAAAAAACACTTTAAAAAATAATTATAATCATACTTTCAAACCCCATCTAAAAACAAAAAGTTCACACAGACACACCTAGATTTTGTGTCAATAAGTAAGAGAAATTCAAGTTAAACTTTAATTAAATTGGCAATATAATTTTTTAAAATAAGCTACATTAATAAATAAGTTAAAAAAATAATACTGTCCCGTAAAAATATAAGTTAACAACACACATAACTTGTGGTCTAGTTAAAGCCTAAAGGACAGTGTGATAATTTTATCGTGTAACTAACTCATACAAGATGAAAATGCTCCTTGTTGTAAGTTGATAATTACTGTCTACAAGGGCATGATAGTAATTTAACCATGCAAATTTAACGAAACACAGGTTAAAATATAGTCAAACACTATTGTAGTCTTGCTTCCAACTTGATGACATGTCAATTTAATGAGCTAATTTATAATCTAATTAAAATTTATTTTGACTATTTTTTATATATAAAATAAGTGTTGCTTTAATTTGTTTTTTTTTTTTTAACGAAACTGTTTTTTATCCACCCTGTGAGGGACCCATCCTCAGCAGATCACAACTTGGATTTAAATATTACTAACTGGGCTCATTCCAAAAGGCCCATACAAATCTAACTAAAGCCCAATTCAGTCCCATTTCTGCCACTTCTTCACCCTAACATCACCACTGACCACTCCCTCACTGTTTCAGCTCTCTAAAACCCTAAATCAAATCCCTCTCTCCCAAAACATGCCGCCAAAAGCCTCAAAATCGAAAGAAGCGCCGTCCGAGAGACCGATTCTCGGCCGATTCTCTTCTCACCTCAAGATCGGCATTGTAATTTCTCTTTTCCCCTCTATTTTTCCATATTTTGACCTCCTTTTCGTGTTTTTATGTGTAAAATTATTATTTTTTGTCAGGTTGGATTGCCGAATGTAGGGAAATCGACCCTTTTTAATACGCTGACAAAGATGTCAATACCAGCTGAGAATTTCCCGTTTTGCACTATTGAACCTAATGAGGCTAGGGTTAATATTCCTGATGAGAGATTTGAGTGGCTTTGCCAGCTGTTCAAGCCGAAAAGCGAGGTTTGTGGACTTCAAGCTGTTAAATTCCGCCTTATTTGGAGCCTTAATTTTTAGTGTTTTTTTTTAATGAATTTGACTGATTAAGCATGCTCTAATTGTTGAATTATGAAGTGAAAATGGATAGAGTTGGTTGAAATATGGGTAGAAGTAGAAGTGAAAACAATGAGAATTTATTACTGGGGTTTTTTTAAAGAGATAAAATTTTATATTTAGAAGTCTCTGTTTTTTGTTGGTGTTGATTAGTTACATTTTGTGCTGTTCTTTTATCTAAGTACTTTATATTCAATATATTCTAAAGGGTTTTAATTCTATGATTGTTATTGTGGGTTTTATGTACTAACGTAACCAGTGCAAATATAACTTCAATTTGAGTTGGTTGTTATGAGTTTGCTGGATTTAACATGGTTTCTATTGTTGAAGAAGGAAATAAAGAAACACATAGAGTTGATTGAAAATAGGAGGGGAAAGTGAAGAAAATGACAATTTATCGAGGGCTGCTAAATATTGAAATGTTTTAATGGTCAGGTTTCAGCATTCTTGGAAATTCATGATATTGCTGGATTGGTTAGAGGTGCACATGCAGGTCAAGGGCTGGGAAACAGTTTCTTGTCTCATATCCGTGCTGTTGATGGAATTTTTCATGTTTTGCGTAAGACTTCTAACTTTTTGTATGAGAATTGGGTCTCTATCACTTCAATAATGCGGTTAATGTCTGATTTTGATAGCAGAACCACTATTGCACATGTGTCAGAGAGGGGAATAAGGAACATGGTGCTTTCCTTTCCTTTCCATGGATAGAGTTAACTGTTTAATGTTGGAGTTATATTAGAAATCAGAAATAGGATTGGAACCTAATACTTGACATTTTTTTCTCTGCCTTTTGTACTTGATGTTAAGTGCACTTGAAGTGGAATTAACTCTTTGTATCTATGCATGTTTAATAGGAGCTTTTGAGGATCCAGATATTATACATGTTGATGACATTGTGGATCCGGTTAGAGATCTCGAGGTTATTAGTGCGGAGCTCAGACTGAAGGTATGTTATGGATACACTGATGCTGTTTGGCAGTTAAATATTGTCGTCCTGTAACATATTTTTGGTCATTTACTGTGAAACTTTTCAGTTGAGGTGAAGCAGTTTTTTATATTCTTTGCGACATTATTGTAGGATATAGAGTTCATTGAAAGGAGGATAGAGGATGTTGAAAAGAGCATGAAGAGGAGCAATGATAAGCAGTTGAAAATAGAAATGGAGATGTGTCAAAGGGTATGTAGTTTTGTGGTCTGGAACTTTGGATAATATCTGAGCTTGAATCTTCATCTATTCATGTTGGTTTGAGAGGTCCGGCTACAGGTTTCTTCTTCATTTGCAATGGTCAATAAGGGACTGCTGGCTTATTCCTTTTCTGACAACTACTGGCTTGTTCTTGTAACTGATGTCAAGCAATGACGGTGCATGTTAGGTCAAGGCATGGCTTGAGGAAGAGAAAGATGTACGCTTGGGAGACTGGAAAGCTGCTGATATTGAGATATTGAATACTTTTCAGCTGCTTACTGCCAAGCCTGTCGTTTACCTGGTAAGTATTTTACCCTCCTATCCTTCTCGGGCTCTTCATAGAAAGTTTTAATGATCTTCCTTGGTGAAACTTGCATTCATTTTGCAGGTTAACATGAATGAAAGGGATTACCAAAGAAAAAAGAACAAATTTTTGCCCAAGATTCACACATGGTATGTCCAATTTTTTCCTCAAGTCTACCTATGTTTATATGAACTCTTGTCACCCCATTCCCTATGTGAGTCTTTGTATGCTTGTTGTCATGCTTGACAGCATTTGCAGCAACTTATTGCTGCTTTCAACATTTAATGATTCACAAATCTTCTCTGTCTCTCATAACAGATTGATGCTCACACACGTGTATGTAATTGTCCATAATATTTGTCTTGTATGTTTATATGGTGCTCTTGGACCCCAACAATTTACATCAATAACACTAACAACTGCTTTTCTCATATTTAAAGAAAAGAAAGCATGCTTATGTGCACATCACCCTGTTCTTTTTTCTTGATAATGATATAACTTCCAACAGTGCATTCCAGCACCATCATTCTATGCTTGCCATCGACTTGTCAAAAATATATCTCTTCTAGTTGTTTTTCTACGAAAGGAATAAGTCAATTGTTTTCTTTCCTAGGGTGCAGGAACATGGGGGTGAAACCATTATTCCTTTCAGCTGCGTCTTAGAGAGAAATCTTGCTGATATGCTACCGCATGAAGCAGATAAATATTGTGAGGAGAACAAGGTACAAAGGTTGGTATTGAGGAGCCAGTGGCTTGTATGATATCTTTAACTATTTTTTCCTCTTTAGATCTGTATACTCATATGAGAGAAAAACAGTTGTGTTTAGGTAATAAAAAAACTAATCCCCGCCCTCCTTCCCCTTGTATTTTTCTTGAAGTTGAGATGTGCTGCAGAATATAGTTATTTACAGGTGATGTACTTTTAATTTTTTTTTTCTTATAACTTTATGCTTTGTTGACCAAATCTCACTTTGCTGCAGTGCCCTTTCGAAGATCATAAAGACTGGATTTTCAGCAATTAATCTCATATATTTTTTCACTGCTGGCCCTGATGAGGTAACAGATACCTATACCCTTTTTTTATTTTTTACAATAAAAAAACATAATGTGTTTTTATATGCAATTTCCTGTTAATTGTGGACTCAATCACATTACAATATCCTAGTTCATTAATTGAAATTTTCCTAAGAAACAATATTGCTGCAAGTTTTGTCTATCATTTAGGAAGTTATGCTCAGAGACTTGGATTTGCGGCCTTAAAAAAGTGTGCTTTCTCTTGGGAAACATCTCAAACCTGGGATATATGCCTTTGGGATGAATTGTTAGGTCCTAGCAGATTGCACCAGTACTTGAGAGTTTATTTCAGCATCAGTAGCAGTTACTATTGTCTAGTTCCCACTTGATCGTGATTTTCAAGCTTCCTTAGTTTTCATAACCTGTTTGCAACACTCTGGTACAACTGGTTTGGGACCTTGTTTTCTTGGGTCCTACAGGGTTGGTTTTGCTGTGCACGTATGCTTCTTCCACTACAATTAATGTCCTTCCCATTAATGGCATAGTTATTTCTACCAGCAGACCATTTATAACCTTTTGTTTATCAAAAACTATCCCGATGTCCCATTTTTTATCCTATATACTGAGTTATTATTTCTCTTTGTATGGTTGCCTCATTTCAGAATGGTTTTATTTACTTCCTGTTTATTGCACAACTTCTACCAACCAGCCATTTATAACCTTTGTTCTGATAAATTAGCCTAATGTCCATAATTGTTTGCTTTTGCAGGTGAAATGTTGGCAAATCAGACGACAGACAAAGGCCCCTCAAGCTGCTGGGACAATCCATACTGATTTTGAGAGAGGATTTATATGCGCTGAGGTTTGTTCCTGGTTCATGCCTTTTGATTTACGTTTTTTTAACAAACTGGTCAATTTTACCCTTTTCAATCTTAACTGTCCCTGCCCCTTTCTAATTTCAGAGTCAATTAATGGTCTTGATGCATATTTGATTTTTGTTGGTGGCTGCTAAAAAATTTTAGCCTTGAGATTTCTAACTTTTGGATTTTCTGGCAATGATCAGGTCATGAAATTTGATGATCTAAAGGAGCTTGGTAGCGAGTCAGCTGTTAAGGTATGTGCTCTGAATAAAACATTGTTTATTTGCTTGGCAAACCTCAGGGATTGAATGAGTATTCCATGCTCCAATATTTTTCCTTAGTAACTGTGTGGAGATGGAATTAGACAGAGTAATAGCTATAACAAGGGGAAATTCAAAGATTGCAAAAAGGAAACTGAATGAGATTTAATTGTCTTTCATAGAAGCTAAAAGCATGCAACATGATGAGCAGTGTATGGTTGTGGTTGTATAAATGATAATGAAAGGTTGAAATGTCCCGATTGCTCCAAAATGCCCTGCTGCCATATATGCAGAAGTGTTTTGCTACGTGTAGATACCTTTTTTATGACGAATTAAATTTCTCTTGCAAATTGGCTCAGGCTGCTGGGAAGTATAAGCAGGAGGGAAAGACATATGTTGTCCAAGATGGAGACATAATATTCTTCAAGTTCAACGTGTCCGGGGGTGGAAAGAAGTAAGATCATAACTGTACTGAGCAATGGAGTTAGCATATCGACACTAGAATCGGAAATTGTTAACTCAGTTATATCTTTAGGCGCTATGCCCCAACCATATGAAAAGATGAAGATATATGTATCCTGTTTTGCTGTCTGTAGTCCTTTGTTTGAGTCGATATTTCGATACATGCAGGAATGTAATTGCAAACATCTTAGAGCAAATATTGCAAGGCCCTGAGATTGATGTGCAAATTTTTCATTTTATTATAAAAGCTGGTGTCTAGATTACACTTTGTTTTATGCTTTCAAACCCGTCAGTGAAATGATTGGTGTATTTTTGGTGTTTATGCTTATGTGGTATTAGTAGTTTTCTGCTGATCATTTACTTTTAGGATTCTTCCCTTCATTATTACATAAAACAAAATAAATTACCAGGTTTTTTCGGTTATTTTTTTTTTCTACGGTAAAGAAACTAAATTACTTTTAAAAAACAAAAAAAAAAAAAACATAAAATTGCCTTTAACATTCAGGGGTTGCATGGTCTTTTTAAAAAATGTTAAGAAGTAAAATGATCGAGTTGCGTTATTGCCATGAGATTTAAGGGGTGAATTATTATTAAATTTAAATATTATTAAAAAAAAATGTATGTTAACATGTGGGTGTCTAGATTTTGGGATAGTAGCAGGTGTGGCAAATAAATAACTAGTTTGATTGTGTTAGGTATTGTGTTAGTTGGTTTAAAAAAAGTTGTTTTATAAAATGTATTTTTAATTGAGATTGGTTTAAAAAAATAGGTGTTTGGTTAAAATTGTGGTTGAAATTAAGGTTGAAGAAAAAATAGTTTAATGAGTTTGGTTAAGAATATTTTTGAAATTGAGGTTATAAAATAATTTTAAAAAGATATAGATTAATATTGATGATTTTTAATTTAAATATTGTGGATTTAATTATTGTTATTACATCATGAAATAAATCATATTTTATATAAAATATTTTTTATTATTCCATGAAACCATCTACAATTCCATTACGTATGAAATACATTCGACAAAAATTACAGTTTTCATAATTTTTTTGAGCGTGTAATAAAATTAGATAAAATATTATCAGATATAAAATTGATATTACAATGCTAGTGAATTTAATTTACTCTATACTAGTTTTTCAGGGAAAAAAAAATTCACTTTAAACTAGTTTTTTTAAAAATAAAATGTTAAAAAAATTAACACACTTAAAAAAAAAAGTTCACGCAGTGCAAGTGAATTGCACTGTTCATTGTTTTTTAAGTGAACAATGCAATTCTCTTGCACTGTTCAGATGAACAGTGTATCAATATGCATTATTCATGCTAATTGCACTGTTAATTGAAAGTGCAATTAGTATAAACAATGCAAGAAAAGCAAGAATTCTTTGCTTTTTTTTAACTGCGTTTCCAACACAAAAAAACATATAGGACCCATAAACAGTAAGTCATTTTTTTTTTCATTATCAAACGGCTATAAACTGTGTTGTAATTAAAACGCAGCCGTAACCGCGGCCGTGTAAACAAACGGCTTCTTTGTCACCATCAGACTTCTTTCTTCTTTTCCTCTTTATTTATTCATTTTCACGTAAAATCCTCAAATTTTTTAGACCAACCCTTCAACTTTGGTTTTTTTTTTTTTTTTTTTCTCTAACTTGGTTCTAATTATTTTAATTATTATTTATTTTATTTAAAATGATTTATAGAATTTGAATGTTTTTTTAATTTTATCATTTTTTTAATTTTTTTCATTTATCAAACTTGGTTTTTATTTTTTTAATTCTTTTTTTGATTCATTTTATTTTTCATTTCCATCCCTTATTTTTTTCTATATTTTTTTATCCTTTTTCTTGATCATCTCCTAAATCAAATCAATTTTATAACAAAACTGAGACTTATTATCCGAGTTAAGGACTCACTTTGGTCCAGCAAACACGAACTCAGCGATGCATGTCACAATCCAAGTTAATTCTTTAGAACCTCACAGCAAAAAATACTTTAATAAAATGGCGAAAAACATGGCTTCAAGGCAAGCTCTCAAAACTATCCAATGTCCCCTGGAGAGGAGGGAGTGAGAAAAACAGCAAGGAGAATCAACCACACGGTCAGACACCACAACCTTCACAACCTTGATAACCTTGCACAGACCCTCAAACTTCTGCTTCAATTCTTCCTGCATTTGCTTCTCATCTTCGGTCTCATCAAGCTTCAAGCTCTCCTTGGTAGCAGAGACAAAGTTCTTGCCCTCAAATTCCTTGAGTTGGCCCACTGCGTACTCATCAATGGCGTCAACCATGTAAAGAACTTCGTAGCCCTTATTCTTCGACACAATAATACAGTTCACGGTAAAAAGATTGATATTTTGTTTTAATTATTATTTTTATTTATTTTGTTAATATTAATTTTTGTTTCTATTTAATTATTAAAATTTCATAACATGGATCTTAAGTTTAACGGGTTAACCCAGTTAATTTATATTTTTTTTCTTTTTTTTTTATTAGTTTTTTTTTTCTTATAAGTTTTTTTTTAATTAATATTTTTTTTCATTTCGTTCATCAATATTAATTTTTTAATTTAATCATTGGCTGATGCCCTTAGTTTTTTTTCTTTTTTCTTTTTTGTTGTTTTTATATAAACTAATGTCTTTTTTTTTTTTTTAATTAATTTTGGGTTAACCCGTCAATTTTTAGTTTGTTAATGTTCATTTTTTTTTTCTATTTACTTATCAAACTTTCATGACATGGATCCCGGGTTTGACGGGTTAGCCTAGTTAATTTTGGGTAACCCGTCAAATTTTTTTTTTCTATTTAGTTATCAAACTTTCACGTCATGAATCCAAGGTTTGACGGGTTAACCTAGTTTGAAAGGTTAACCCAATTAATTCAATTTTTTTTTCTTTTTCTTCATTAGTTTTTTTTTTCCTGTCATACTTTTATGACACAATCTTATAGTTAGACCCACATCCAAGACTATTGGGTTTGATATTGCAACTAGACCCACTTAAACTTGGGTTATGTAAGTTTAATGTTATTATTAATATTATAAAAATTACTTCTGGGTCAGGCGTTGTAGTCACACCTAAGATTCTTGATATAGATTTGCAAAAAAAACTTAACACTTTTAAATCTTAATTTTTTTTTATATTTTTTATATGAAAAAAATATAATTTAAGGCATCCCGCGGATCATGTAACTAGTATACACACTAGATTGGTGACCCTTGATCAATTAAAAACAGAGTAAAGAAATGAAAAAAAAAAAATGCGGTGCTATTGTTCACCGCTTCATAGCATATTGGTAATGGTGATGCTAGTGTATGCAACGATTTTTTTTTTTATATATATAGTTAAAATAAACTAATTAGCCTTGAAAAAACATGAAAGCTTATTTATTTTTTATGATTGAAGTGCTTTTGGCTCCCACCGCATTTATAAATATATTTTATAACATGAGATTTATTAAAAATTATGATTAAATTATAAGTTTTGCGAAATAACAAACACATGATTTTGATGCTTTTAAGAGAAGGAAAAAAAATTTCTTACACTGCTTGTGAGAAATTATCAAAATAACATTAAAAAAAATTAATTTGTCCTTTTAAATCATTTTCCTAACATACTGTAGGTAATTTTTGTACAGCCACACATGCAACTAAATACTTTTTAAATTTATTTTTTTCTCTATAAGTAATTGTTTTTAATCATTCTTTTTTCATACCGTATTGGAAAAACTTGTTTGTGAGTATAATAGTAATTGTTTTTTATATTAAAATAAATATCAATAATAATTTTTTTTATTTTTTAAAATTATTTTTAATATTAACACATTAAAATTATTTAGAAATACTAAAAATATATTAATTTAAAATTAATATAAAAATAAAAAAAAATTAAAATTTTTTAAAAAATATTTTTGAAACGCAAAATAAACATTATGCTTTACTGCTTTCCTTACGTGGCAGGCTTGAATAAAGCCACGTAAAGGCTAACTTTGAATGGAAAAGTAAATAGTATCTGGAAAAGCCAGGTTTGTTGTCCTTTATATTAGTTTTCCTTTTTACCTTGAATGAACTTTCTGCGCTCTTTCTTCTTGAATCGGTAACCGTGGTTCTTTCTTCTCACCTGGATTGCTACTTTCCACGTTGAGTTTTTTGTTTTTACTTGAAAAATAGGTTATTTCTTCTTCTTCTTCTTCTTTTTTAACTTTTTTTTTTCTTTTTTTAATTTTTAATATTAAGATGGTTAGAAAGTTAAATTTGTAATTTTTTTTATTAAGCTAGTGTGATTTGCTGGTTTGTCAAATAACTCAAATTATTCTTGTTTATAAATTTAATGGGGTGTTTTTTTTAATTGAACTTGACTTTTTTATAGTTTATTTTTTTTTATAAAAATTAAAAAATAAATTTTACAGAAAACCATATTATTAAACTTTATAAAATAATAAAAATTAAAGAGTGTATGTGTGATAACTATTATTCACACATACCTATTGCATCGTTGATCACAATAATAATCTACAATGTTTTGCTTTCAAATTTTTTATATTATTTTTCTTTGTCAATTTCAACTTTTAAGATATTGACCAAATTGAAAAATAAAATACCATCAATGGTGAAATTAAAAACTAATAAAACTTTAACAAAAAAATCATAGAAGAAAATAAAAATTAGAAGAATAGGTACTAGATTGAAAAAAATACATAACAAACCATGATGAAATGATGAAATTGAAAATAAATAAAACTTTTATAAAATAAAAAAATAAAATTATAAATCAAAAAAATAAGAATTTAAAATATTAACAACAAAAAAAAACTGTAATTTTAAAAAAAAAGGGAATAATAAAAAAAGACTAATTGACGACAAAACAAAGCACAATGCTAATATATAACATACAAGGAAGAAGACTCCATGGCGATTCTAATAACATGATGAAAAAAAGTGTGCTGGGGAGTGTGTTCACGCGATCTATCCTTTTTTATTTTTTTATTTTTACTCAAATATCAAGTTGCCCCTAAGCTAATTCAATAATAACATATAAAAAAACCATTGTGAAAATGGTAAAAACACCCATTGACTCTAATTTTAATTCAAAATGAGTTACAACAGGGCATATGCCTGTGGGATGAATTGTTAGGTCCTAGCAGATTGCACCAGTACTTGAGAGTTTATTTCAACATCAGTAGCAGTTACTATTGTCTATTTCCCACTTGATCGTGATTTTCAAGCTTCCTTAGTTCTTCGTAACTCAAGAATTATACTGAGCAAAGAAAATCGTATTTTGAACAAGAAAAGTAATTCTATCGATTCAACAGTCGATTAATTCTCAACCAGTAGACTAATTCATTTAATTCACCGGTCAACTAGTTCCTAACCAATAGACTAGTTCCTTAATTTTTCAGAAAAACCACAAATCATGTTTTCTTTCAACACTCCAAACACACAAACACTTTAGCTTGCTTAAAGGAGCCAAAAATGAAAAAAAAAAAAACACAACTGGTTTGGGACTTTGTTTTCTGGGGTTCTACAGGGTTGGTGCTGCTATGCACGTTTGCTTCTTCCACTACAATTAATGCCCTTCCCATTCTCATTGATGGCATAGTTATTTCAACCAGCAGACCATTTATAACCTTTTGTTTATCACAAACTATCCCGATGTCCCATTTTTTATCCCTTGTACGAGGTTATTATTTCTCTTTGTATGGTTGTCTGGTTTCAGAATTGTTTTATTTACTTCCTGTTTATTACACAATTACTTCTACCAACCAGCCATTTATAACCATTGTTCTGATAAATTAGCCTGATTTGAAATGTCCAGAATTGTTTTGCTCTTGCAGGTGAAATGTTGGCAAATCAGACGACAGACAAAGGCCCCTCAAGCTGCTGGGACAATCCATACCGATTTTGAGAGAGGATTTATATGCGATGAGGTTTGTTCTTGGTTCATGCCTTTTGATTTACGTTTTTTTAACAAACTGGTTAATTTTACCTTTTTCAATCTTAACTGTCCCTGCCCTTTTCTAATTTCAAAGTCAATTAATGGTCTTGATGCATATTTGATTTTTGTGGGTGACAGTCAAAAAAATTTAGCCTTGAGATTTCGAACTTTTGGATTTTCTGGCGATGATCAGGTCATGAAATTTGATGATCTAAAGGAGCTTGGTAGTATTGTTCAAGTTCAACGTGTCCGGGGGTGGCAAGAAGGAAGAATCATAACTGCATTGAGCAATGGAGTTTGCATATCGACACTGGAATCGGAAATTGTTAACTCGGTCATATCTTGAGGCGCTATGGCCCAACCATATGAAAAGATAAAAATATATGTATCCTGTTTTGCTGTCTGTAGTCGTTTCATCGAGTCGATATTTCGATATATGCAGGAATGTAACTGCAAACATCTTTGAGCAAATATCACCGGTTTTGGAGACTAGCCTATTTGATTTTGATACTTTTTTTTAGATTTTTTTTATATATTTTTTTAAATTTTATCATTTAATATTATATTATTGGACCTTCAGCTTCGTGAATTTTGTAATTTTTTTTTTTTTATAGAGTTATTCTGATTTTATATCCCAGATCATTACATTAGTCGAATTAAGTGAGGTTAATTTAAATTTTTTCTTTCAACATTCTTTTATTGATTTTTTTCTTTCTCAATTATAATTATTTTGCTTGCCTAGATGTTGACCTTCTTTTTTTTTTTTTTCTACGAGGTTATCTTATCTTCATACGTTTATCACATGTTTAGTATATTGATTAGAAGTCAATTATTTTTATCATTTTTTTTAAGTTTGTTTATTTTTTTTTAATTCATCTTTCATGCTAGTTTTGATGATGATTGAACTTCATAATTTTTTTTTATAATTTTTGTTTTTATGAAGTTGTCATTGTTCTCATCTATTATTGGTGTCTTTTCATAATATTGATAGTATTTTTTTTATTAGTTATTGTATTTTTTTTTTTTTATATACTTGTAGTTGGCCTTTTATTTTACAATTATATTATTAAATTAATCAAACTTATTTGAACTTGCTCGAATTGATGACCTAAGTCCTAAGTTTTTCTTACTCTTTTAAAAATTATTTATTGCTTAAACACATTTTTTTTTTATACTAGAAAAAGTTTAACCTAACCCGTAATATAACACGAGTCATTCATGGTTATATATCACTCATAGAGCAATAGAGAAAGGGGTACAATCTTTCTAGTAAAGTTTCAATACAGTCGAAGGCAGATGTTTAAAGAAATTATATGTAAAACCAACTTGAACCATATTCTAAATGTTCCAAAACTTATGAATTATTTGGTCCTTTGTTTTTTTTAAAAATTTTGGTCCTTTTACAAAAAAGTTCATTTTTGTCATCAAATTTCATTTTCATCCATGCTTTGATTCCTCAATTTTTTTTTCAATTTGACCCCTTTATTTTTAAGTTTATTTTTTCAGTCCTCTAACATATTTTTATCTACACTTTGATCCCTAACTTTTTTAGTTTTTTTAATTTGGTCCTAGTACTTTTAAATTTGTTCATTTTGATCTTTAAAACTTTATTTTCATTACATCTCAGTCATTAGTTCTAAGATAGGAGAGAGGGATGCCCAAAAAAGAGAGGGGAGAATAGAGAGAAAATCTGACTAATCATATTTTGGCCATGAAAAAAGACAAATCTTGATGTAATATGTTTGTCTTGGAGGGTAGAGTTTAGCGGATATGGTTTTTTATTTCTCTGTCAAAGGGTAGATGATGTACCATAATTTTTTTTTTCTTATGATATTTTAGTTTTTAAATGATTAAAGGGTGTTTTGGAATTCAAAATGAGGTTAATGAAGTTTTTCAAATGTTTTATTAGTGTTTTAAGATGAGCAC
Organism: Populus alba; assembly: GCF_005239225.2. NCBI lineage: Eukaryota > Viridiplantae > Streptophyta > Magnoliopsida > Malpighiales > Salicaceae > Populus > Populus alba. The sequence continues at coordinate 54,038,063 of NC_133284.1, read as the reverse complement.
AAGTTAAACATTAGATTTTAAGGATCAAAATAATTATACCTCAATTCTTCAATCACAAAAAGTGTCAAGAAAATAAATTAGTGGACAACATGTTGTATATGTGATTTAAAAAAAAAAGATTTTTTTAAAAAAAGATTAGATTTAACTCATCCATTTTAAAAAATTCAATTCCACATTTTATTTGAATTCAATTGATAACCTATTAGAATTTTTATGTTTGGAATGTAATACTAAATTTTATAATTGAATTCAATTGGAATATTTATAGAATTAAATTGAATTAATAATCTTGACTATTTTTACTCTTAATTTAGAAATTATTCTTGTTAATGACTTTTTATATTTATTTAAAATAACATAAAATATCAGGTATTTTAAATAAAATATAAATAGAACTATCTCATATCAGTTTATTTAATATTTGTTGAAAAAATCCAAGAAACCTCAAAAGTCCAAGAAATGAGGAAACTTGCCAATACTGCTGTCTTAACCAATTTCCAGCAACAAAATCAAGGCAAAAAAACCAAGCTATACCATTATGTAGCTAGGGAAGTCGAGGCAAAGATAACCAGAGAGAAATTACTGCTGAAGAAAGCAGCGCAAAAACCAAACTTTAATTGAAGTGAGAGATTATAGACGGGAAAGAGAAGGTGGATTGTGTCATGAACCAAAATTTTATCTTTTAGCAGGGATTTTATTTTATTTTTTTTATTTTTATTTTTTTTTTTATCATGCTGAGGACAGAGCGTGCCTGCAAACCTTCCATTGCTTCTTCTCCATGTCTTGCAACTATGATCAGTGACAAAATTAAGTGGCTTCAAGGGCCTTCAGTTTATGGATGTGTCTAGCAGATTTTTTCCGGCATCTTTACCGATGGGGATTGGAAAATGAAGGAGCTCGAGGAACCTCTCATCGGCCGGAAACAAGCTTCCTGAATCAATTCCAGGGCTTGTGTCAATCCAGTCTATAGACTTGAGCAAGAACTTCTTTTCTGGGTCGCTGCCAACACCATTGACAACACCTGATAACCTGGTATGTATCCATGTATGGATGTGTTTGTCTTCTAATGGATCTCCCATGAGGATCCCAAAGGGATCTGAGCTCATTTCAAGTCTACAGGTGATTGATTTGCATGGGCTAACACCGTTTCAAACCGCGGTGGCTGGGCAAAAAGCATCAAAAGATGCTTTTGCACGACAAATTAGAGTTTGAAAAGATGGAGGGAGGCTCTAAGAATAAGACGTATGATCTCTGGTGCGTTCTCATGTTTCTCGTGTTCTTTAACAGTGCATCGATCATCAACTACTTGAAAAACACCATGCGAGGGTGTGAAATGGGAACATGATCATATTGCCTCCCACTAATTTATCCTCCATCAACGTCTTTTGCTATGCGGGATGAGTAGAAATCTAGTGATCATTTATGTTTCTACGATCCTTCCTTTTATTCAGCTATACATCATTCTCGCATGTACAAAAAAAAACATTCATTTTCACTTGCTGAAAATCTGGTTTGATAAATACTTGCTCTATTTCTTAAAAAAATAATAATCTTTACATGTAACTCATACAGTGCTAAGGTATTTTTGTAAAAATGTTTTTTTTAATTAAAATAATTTTTATTTTTATTTTTGATATTATCATATTAAAATCAACAAAAAAAAAAACATTTGAAATAACATCAATTCAATGTTCTTTTTAAATAAAAATTATATATGAAAAACAAACACATCTTGCAACAACAACTTCAAGCAACATAAGTAACACAAGCCATATGCCATTCCAATTTATCAAACTTTACTTGGAGCGACTTGATGCAAAATTCGAGTTATAAATTGAGTTGGTTAATTTAGGCTAGTTATCTTTATTTATTTTTAAAAAAGTCAAACCAATTTTATTTTGGAAAAAAAATAAAAATAAAAAGTGGAACGAGATTTTTTTTTTTTAAAAAAATCAATGGCTAGAGACCGGGTCAACCGTGTTTGAGACCGACCCGCAGTCCGGAGTTGAGTTTAATAAATGTGAACCAAACAGGACGCAAAGAAATCCATTGTGGACCAGGATTTGGTGATGTGTTCTCATGTGGTCCTCTAGATTTGCTTACACAAGCAAGATGGGTACCATACCATTAACACAGTGGTAATAATATGGGACATGCAATGCCTACGTGTCACAATTTGAGTGGTGGTCCAAAATATGGGACCCATGGGTCGCACTCCAACATACCCTATCATAATTTCTTCACCAACTTCACCTCTTGTGGATTTGCAAGGTGAAGAGACCCTTCATAGCCCCAGGTCAAACGGCAGTAGGTGGGGCCCATCTTCCTACGTGGCACTAGCCCCAACAAAATTGTTTTTATTTTATTTATAGTGCTTCCAAGCAGAAAAACAATCATAAACTAGATTTGATAAATCTTTTGAAGTCCACTATGTTAGTGAAAGATTCCATGTCTTTTTGGCGGGTAAATCCCTAATTTATGCCCTAAAAAATGTGTATACCCCTTAAAAAAACCCCAATCATTTTTATCTTTTTCGCTCTCTAACACTAAAAGTCTAAAACCCTCGAAAAGAAGGTTGTAAATTTTATTATATTACCCAAAGTGGCCATTATATCTTGTTTTAGTTAAAAAAAAAAAAGTCAAAATAGATTTTATCTAATTCAAAATCTTTATATCTTGTTTTAGTTTAAAAATTATTAAAATAAATTTTATCTCATTCAAATCTCAAATTATTCTAAAAAATCCATTTGAAATGTTTTAGTTTTATTTATTTTATTCCATTCTGGTTAAATAATGTTTTTTTTATAAAAATAATTTATATATTTTTTTAATTTTATCTTTCAATATTTGATTTATTGGATATTAAACTTCATAATTTATTGGATATTTCTCATGATCCGTGTCACAGGTTAATTGAGGTAATCCTAGTAAACTTAGGTTATTTTACTATGTCTTTTATTTAGATTGATTTTTTTAAAATATGTTATCATCTCAACATTATTATTTTAAAAAAAAATATATTGCCTTGAATTTTTTTAGTTAAATTATATTTTTATGAATCGTCCAAATTGTCTCTGGACCTGTTGAGTTGATCGGGTTAAATCAGTTTAACTCCTACTTTTTTTTATTTGTATTTGATATTTGAATTGTATAATTTCAAATTAATTTATCTTTAATTTTAAATTAAAATTATACTTGTTAAATTAATAAACAATAAAATGGACACACAAACACTCCAAATTCAAAATATATAATTCCAATTGATAAAAACAGATTGCCAACTAGGCAACATTGCTCTAAAATTAAAAAAAAAAAAAAAAAAAGATGGCTGATAAAAAACAATTAAAAATCAATGCAAACAAATTAGGGTTTTTGTTTTAATGAAAAAATCACATGCCTAAGATAAAATATGGGGTTTTGTTGCTTTCTAAATTAAAGAAAAAAGTTAGTGTCTTTTTGTATTACAAAGCTGATTTAAGAAGGACAGTTAAAAGAGGGCTTTAAGATAAAATATTTTATGGGTCCCTTTACATTTATGAATTCTTACAATCTTGGGGTTTTTTAATTTATTGTCCCATTCCTAGTTCTTCTTCATGGTTTTCTTAAGGTAAACTAAAACCCGTGAGTGTTCTGTCGTAAAGCCCTGTTCTTAGCTAGAAAGTTGGGTTTTTTCTTTCATTTTTGCTTTAAAGTTTTAGTCTTTTTAGAGTAGGAGATTCTACTAAGCCTCCATTGTTAATGAAAGTTGAGATCTTGTGAGAGAATGTTAAAATTTTTTGCTCTTCTTATATGATTAGATCTCTCAAAGAAAGGGCCCCGTTTTGTGGTGTCGTAGCTCAGCTCAGCCATTTAATGCTTGGGGTCAGTTGAAGAAAAAAATATTCTTTGTTGAAGCTGAGTTTTTATCACTGGTAGCAGTAAAGGTCTCTTGGAGCTCCATTGTCAGGTAACAGTACCGAGTTGGTGATTTTTTGTTGAGTGGTACTGTCTTATGCTCTCTGAAGACGTCAATGCTCTTGTTTCTTGAAGAAAAGGCTTTCCGGGTCTCTCTTGTTTTTACTGTTAAATGGTTGAGACTTGGTTGAAATTGCTTGTCATTTGGCTTAACAACTTTTTTCCCTTACAAGACTGAGCTTGTTTCTTCTTGTTATAAGGCTTGTTTTCTTGTAACATTCAAGCTGTCATTGTTGGGTCTAGTTGTGAGCTTCTAAGGTCTGAAATTTAGCTGGTTTGGTTAGAAGCTAGAAACCCCCTTTCCAGTTTTTGATAGATTGAATATGAAGCTCTTAAGGCTTTTACTGTTATCCCTATTTTTCCTTTCTGCCATGGGGCAATTGCCTTCACATGACATATTGGCATTGCTTGAATTCAAGAAGGGTATCAAGCATGACCCCACTGGTTATGTTCTTGAGTCATGGAATGAGGAGTCCGTTAATTTTGGTGGCTGCCCTTCTTCTTGGAATGGCATTGTCTGCAATGGTGAAAATGTTGCTGGGGTTGTTCTTGATAACTTGGGTCTCTCGGCTGATGTAGATTTGAGTGTGTTTGCAAATCTTACATTGCTTGCCAAACTCTCCATGGCAAACAACTCTATAACTGGCAAGATTCCAGACAATGTAGGTGACTTTAAAAGCCTTCTGTTTATGGATGTGTCGAACAATCTGTTTTCGTCATCATTACCGCCAGGGATTGGTAAATTAGGGAGACTAAGGAACCTCTCGTTGTCTGGGAACAACTTCTCCGGCTCACTTCCAGATTCAATTTCAGGGTTTGCATCTATCCAGTCGTTGGACTTGAGCCGCAACTCGTTTTCTGGGTCATTGCCAATGTCATTGACAAGGCTGAATAACCTGGTATATCTGAATCTGTCTTCCAATGGGTTTACCAAGAGGATTCCAAAGGGATTTGAGCTGATTTCAAGTCTACAGGTGCTTGACTTGCATGAGAATATGTTTGATGGTCAACTAGATGGGATGTTTTTTCTTGAAACCAATGCTAGTCATGTTGATCTCAGTGGAAATATGCTAGTGAGCTCTAGTTCTCAGAGATTACTTCCGGGTATGTCTGAGAGTATTAAGCTTTTGAATCTTAGCCACAACCAGCTTAGTGGGTCACTGCTAAATGGAGGTGACATGCAATTGTTTGCAAGTGTAAAGGTGTTGGATTTAAGCTACAATCAGTTGTCAGGAGACTTGCCAGGATTTGATTTTGCTTATGAGCTTCAGGTCCTTAGGCTCAGCAACAACAAATTCTCCGGGTATATTCCTAATGACCTATTGAAAGGAGATTCTTTGCTCTTAAATGAACTGGATTTGAGTGCCAATAATCTCTCAGGTACCTCTTTAATCACTGCTTTAGCTTTTTATAAGTTTCTTGTGCTCAGTTATAATACATTTAGTGGCTTAGTTCTGTTTATTGTGTTTTATGATTGCCTCTCACGTTGTAGCTTCATCTTTTAGGGCCAATAAGCATGATTATGTCAACAACACTTAGTGTCCTTGATCTGTCATCAAATGTGCTTGTCGGGGAACTTCCTTTGGTGACGGGAAGCTGTGCTGTGCTTGATCTATCAAACAACAGATTTGAAGGAAATTTAACCCGAATGGTGAAGTGGGGGAACATTGAGTATCTTGATCTAAGCCAGAATCATTTGACAGGGCCAATCCCTGAAATAGCTCCACAATTTTTGCGTTTGAATTATCTCAACCTCTCTCATAATTCACTTACCAGCTCTCTCCCAAAAGTTATCACTCAGTATCCAAAGCTTAGAGTCCTAGATCTTAGTTCGAACCAGCTAGATGGATCTATGTTAACTGATTTACTAATGTCGCCTACTTTGCAAGAAATCCACCTTGAAAATAATTTACTCGACGGTGCTATTGTATTCTCTCCCCTTTCCAATAGTAAATCCAATCTTCAAGTTATTGATCTTTCTCATAATCAGCTTGATGGCTATTTTCCTGATCGTTTTGAATCACTTGCTGGTCTTCAAGTGCTCAATCTTTCAGGGAATAATTTATCCGGTTCCCTTCCAAGTTCCATGGCTGACATGAGCTCGCTTATTTCATTAGATTTATCTCAAAACCATTTCACAGGTCCTCTGCCAAACAACTTGTCAGAGAGCATAGGCAGCTTTAATGTTTCATATAATGATCTTTCTGGGGTTGTCCCAGAAAACCTGAGGAGGTTTCCATCTTCTTCTTTCTATCCTGGAAATAACAGATTAAGCCTTCCAAATGGTCCTCCTGGACCAAACAATCTTCCTGGTGGAAATCCTGGGGGGAAACCAATCAACACCATTGTCAAGGTGGTAGTCATTGTTGCATGTGTGACTGCACTGATCGTTCTTATCATGCTTGCCATCTTCATACTTTACATTCGTATAAGAAGGAGAAATCCACCAGGTCAAGTTACAAATACAGGTATACGTAGGCACATTCAAACAAACCCCTCTGGCACTAGTGGAACAGGCAAAGCTGGTGCGTTGGTTGTTTCAGCTGAGGATCTTGTGACGTCGAAGAAAGGATCATCATCTGAGATTATCAGCCCTGATGAGAAAATGGCTGCAGTAACTGGCTTCTCACCAACAAAACACAGCCATTTATCCTGGTCACCACAGTCTGGGGATTCATTTGCTGCTGAAACCCTTGCACGACTGGATGTAGGGTCACCGGACCGGTTGGTTGGTGAGCTGTACTTTCTTGATGATACAATCACAATGACACCAGAGGAGCTGTCAAGGGCTCCAGCTGAAGTGTTGGGTAGGAGCAGTCATGGGACTTCTTACAGGGCAACACTGGATAATGGGGTCTTTATTACTGTGAAATGGTTGAGAGAAGGGGTGGCAAAACAAAGAAAGGAGTTTGCCAAGGAGGCCAAAAAATTTACAAACATTAGGCATCCAAATGTGGTAGGTTTGAGAGGATACTACTGGGGCCCCACACAGCATGAGAAACTCATTCTTTCGGATTACATCTCGCCTGGAAGCCTTGCAAGCTTTCTCTATGGTAAGATACTGATCTCCTAGCTTCAATCTTTATAGTTGCACGGCTACCGATTCTATGAAACTGAGTAAAATAGTCAGAAAAGCAAAGAACCCCCTCCCCAGCAAGAAGAAAAAAAACAGCTGAAGTGAAGCGTAACTGTTTTATGCTTTCAATATCTGCAAAATTTGAGGCTCCAGGACAAAGTCTTGTAAATGTGAAACTTAATAATCGTTATGCCTTTTAGTTTGATACTTGCGTCTTGCTAAGTGGGAAATTTGTCTGCCTGAAGAGTGTTAGAGTTTAATTACAACCTGTATTATGGCAGAGAAAAAGTAATCCTGCGATACAGACATGTTTATTTCCCAAATCACATGCATGGAGAGTATTATCTGCTCGCCACTCAATAGCAATGTGTTTCAATATCATAGGATCTTCAAAGTACGTTGGTAATGGCATGAATTTCGTATATTGAACAAAGTTGCCTTTTGATTTCTATTAACCTGACTTTTCAGATCGACCGGGAAGAAAAGGCCCCCCATTAACTTGGGTTCAGAGGCTCAAGGTAGCAGTTGATGTTGCACGTGGCCTGAACTATCTCCATTTTGACCGTGCTGTTCCACATGGGAACCTTAAAGCAACAAACATACTTCTGGATGGACCTGATCTCAATGCACGGGTTGCTGATTACTGCCTCCATCGACTCATGACTCAAGCCGGCACCATTGAACAAATACTTGATGCCGGGGTCCTGGGTTATCGCGCACCAGAGTTGGCTGCTTCCAAGAAGCCACTTCCCTCCTTCAAGTCAGATGTTTATGCCTTTGGAGTGATAATGTTGGAACTTTTAACTGGAAGGTGTGCAGGTGATGTGATATCTGGGGAAGGGGGGAGTGTTGACTTGACAGATTGGGTGCGGTTGAGAGCAATGGATTGCTTTGATCCCGCGCTGTTGCCGGAGATGGTGAATCCGGCAGTTGACAAGGGAATGAAGGAGGTCCTTGGAATAGCTTTAAGATGTATAAGGTCTGTCTCCGACAGGCCAGGCATCAAGACCATATATGAAGATCTTTCGTCGATATAGTTTGTAGCCAGTTCCATTTTGATTGGACTTGAATATGAGGTTTAATATCTCATTGGCCTCTATTTTCATATCTCTGGTCCTTTTTTTCTTTTGCATTTTAGTGTTGTAAGCTACTGAGATTAACCATTGTTGTATAAAAGGAATGGATGGAGGATTTTCAGTCCAAGGCTATTTCTTGAAGATCTTGTGGTCAATTGGATTAGAATGTTTGGTTGCATTGCTCTCTGTATCTTCACATCTCTTGTTTTCTTTTTTCCCTTTAGAAATCAGAGAATTAATTAAGTTTTTTTTATCCAATTACATGCTTCTAAAGATTTTTTCCATGTTCAATTATTTTTTTAATTTTATCTTTTTATTATTGTTGTTAATTTTTTTTATATCATTTTATTAAAATAATCCAATTGATTTATTTTGTAATTTTTTTTTAAAAAATCTGAGGCAGCGTCGGAACATGCTTTTTAAATAAAAAAAAATTTATAAACCCATGGTAAAGCGTGGGCTCAGGGCCTAAAATAGAAGAAAGGGAAGAATTATAACTTATAGGAAATAACATAAAAGAAAAAAATAGCACGGTTAGAGAAACTCTGTAGCTCCCACTTATGGTATTTTAAAAAACCATTAAATAAATTATCAAAATGAGTTGACACGACGTGAAAAAAAGAAAATTTTGACGATGACGCTATTGAAACTATTAGATATAGTTCAATAATATAAATCCACAAACATAAGTTATCAACAATGACCGGTGTAATTCACACATAATATTCAAAGACGACTAGTAACTTATTTGGGGTTAAGTGGCCTATATAGATTACATGTGTCACTATTAATAATCTTTTTTTTATGTTTGTGAACTTGTCTTATTGAATTTTTTTTTTAATAATTTTGAAAATACTATTATTAGAGATTTGATATGGTTAAAATGTTTCATTCTTCTTTTTTTTTTTCCTATCACTATTAATATTCATTCATTTTTTTTTTTATTTGGAGTTTGTCCTAGCTCATTTCTATACTTTTTAAATTATCATATGCAGAAAAAGACGGCTAGTAACTTACTTGGTGTTAAGCGACGTGTGTAGATTACATCGTTCATTGTTAATAAGCTTTCTTGTTGTTTGTAAACTTTTCTTATTGATTTTTTTTTCAATGATTTTGAAAGTGCTCTTATAGAGATTTGATATGTTTATAAGGTTTTATTCATTTTTTTTCTTTTTTTTTTGTTTGGAGTTTGTGCTAGCTTATTTCTATACTTTTTAAAATATCACATGCAGAATCCATAGTATTTCTTGGCCGTGTTATTTTTATTTGCATTAATTTCTTATTTTTTTTTTTAAAAAGATTTGAATAAATATAGGGATATGGTAGATTGGTTGATGGAGGTCACCATCAAGGTTGCCATTCCTATATTAATTGGGCATATCATGAATTCTATGGTGAATCAAAATTATAATCAATCCTTCAAACGTCAAGCACAATCAAGAAGCTCTAATACCATGTCATTGATAGTTCAAAACAAAAGGTCTAATATTACTTCGCAAATTGGCCTGACTCAAACATCATAAAGAAAACACCAACCTCTATGTTGCAATAAAGAAGTTAGATCAACTAAATTTTACAATACTCGTACCAAAGAGTAGCCAAGAACAACCAACACCTTCAACTCTATTGTGAATAAATTGTTTTTTTTTGTCTAAATCTTGGCATCTAAAAGTTTACTTGATCCTAACTAGTTCAATCGAGTCGAAACGATCCATTAAGAAGTAAAACTCTTCTAGTAATGGTGTACTTTATTCACAAAACTCAAACTCAAGGTCTTATTTAAAAAAAACAAGTGTCGAACCACTTTAATCAACTATAAATTGTTAACTTAGACTTACTATTACTCATTTCCATATTTCATCCCATGACAAAAATCTTTCAACAAATGGGACATTTTTAGTGCTTAATTTGAGGTTAATTCATTGCAATTTTGCAAGCAAGTTTTAAACATGCACGCATGTGAAATTTTCCTTCTAGCAGATGATGAAACTTGATTTTTTTATTTTTTTAAAAATAATTTTATTTTAATTATTTTAATAAAAATTAAAATAATATCATTTTAATTGCAGGTTTGTCTCATTGATTGCTATGTGAAAATTTCATGCACTCTTCTAAAGAATCTGTTTTTTTTTTGCCCATATAAAAAGAAAACACTGTCAGCGGCCACTCAATGTGTCAGATGTTTATTTAAGAGATTACGTCTATGTTTAAAGCGAAATATAGACATAATTTGGTTGGTAACTCCAACATATAGTTTATTATATTATATACATAATTTTTTTTTTAAAAAATAGATTTATAAAAAGCAGCGCTCAATTATTTTCTGCAAATCTGCAAACGTCACTCTCCACTGAACATCCACGGTGGAGTTCACATGCACAGTAGTGCATGATTCTCTTCGGATGAGGTTTGCCAAATACATTGAACCGATTCGATTTAATAAAAAAAAATTAAATTAAAATTTTTTATTTTTAATTGTATTTTATTGATGATATTACATTTGTAGAATTTGATCGTAATCCAAATTTTATTCCTGATTATATTTTACTTGATGTTGTTACGCGCTTAAGAAACCAAGAAAACTCTAGTTCTTGTCGGATATATTTCATGCATGATAAAATTATAAATAGTTTAATTAAATAATAAAAAATATTTTATATAAAGTATTATTTATTTCATGATGTAATGACAATAGTTAAATCTACAATATTTAAATTCAAAACCATCTATATATATATATATATATTATTTTTATAACCTTAATTTGAAAAACAATTTTTTAACCAAACACATTAAACTATTTTTTGTTCAACATCAAATTCAACCACAATTTTAACAAAACATAAATAAATACTAAACCAACCATCAATTAAAATTACTTTTTATAAAATAACTTTTTTCAAATCACAACCATAAAAGTACCACACTACCAAACACGCAGTTGCTATTACAATCCAATGTAACAAAAAAAAATTTCTTATTACCTTTTATTTAAAAATATATTAAAATAATATAAATTTTATTTTTTAATAATATATTGCTACCAACACTATTTTTTATATCAATATATTAAAATAATTTAAAAATATTAAAAAAATATTAATTTAAAATAAAAAAATATTAAATTTTTTTAAAATATTTTTGGAAATGTAACAAAAACAGTAATGTAATCTCATAATTGATACTTCATAGTACCAAAAAAACCAGTCAAAGCTTTGTCCAATAAGGAAGAAAAAAAAGGTGTGACACTTATCCATGGCAATCTGCAGAGTGAGAGCTTCACTGTCTCTTTTGAAAACCAAATCTCCATTCTTTCAATATGTTCCACTTCATGGATTCTCTTCTTCACAACTCTCATCCCAGTTTGAGGTAACCCTTTTAGTATCACTTTCAATAATATAAAGTAATGTGTGGATACCCGTTTTGTTGGAATCACTGATATGTCATGCTTTGGATTAGAATCAAACTTCTAGTTCATATGGGTTAGGTGATGATGAACAACTCAATGAAAAGGTTGGTTCTTTGGATTCAAACAAGTCAAACAGATGAGAATAATTTTAAAATCTTGATCTAAAAGAATTTTAAAGCTTGCTTCTTGGGGTTCTAACAAGTTAATTACATGGATAATCATATTATCTTTAAGAGAATGAGTTAGTAAAAAATATAGAATTGTGTCACTGTCAAATAGTTCTGAATTCCATGTGTCAAGACTAAAGAGGGCTTTAAATTCTTGCTAATAGCTTTAAAATTCAAAATTCAAGCTTGTCTAGTGTATAAATTTCTCAAATAGGCTACAACCAGTAATCTTTAAATAAAAGTCAGTGGTTTGAAAATTACTGGAGAATGATTGCTGATTTTTTTTTCCAGATCAAATTGACTGAAGGAAAACTAAAATGTTATTCAACTTCAACAAATATGGTTTCCACTAGTAAGGAATTTGCTTTCTTTGATGAGCCGTTTAACTTAAGTAATTCGAGTCTTCATCTCCCTCACTGAATGTTCTGCAGGGTGTTTTGAGTGAAAAAAGAGGCATAATCAAGTACTTATGAAAATATGGACCTGGGTGTGAGTTGTTATCAAGCTAGTAACATTTTTTATAACAATATTTCTATTGACTATGTTAAACAAAGTTCAAGGGGAGTTCAATTTGGTGTTGAATGAATGGTTTATTTCTAGCCCTGATCTGCACCCTTGAAATTGAGAACGACTTCTTTTCTTCTTTGTTTTTTTCGGTAATGTATACCGTAAATGGTATATGAATTAGCTTGTTAAATCACATGCACTATGCATCAAGAAGAATGATTGGCTGTTTAAATGCCTATTTCAGCTGAAACAATGTCTGCTTTTTTTTTTTTTCTTGTTTTATAATGCTCTTTGTGCCCTTTTCAATTGATTGGTGTACTACAGAGTGTAGGATTCATAGGGCTGGGAAATATGGGATCCAGAATGGCAAATAACCTGATCAAGAATGGATACAAAGTGGCTGTTCATGACTTGTAAGTCATAAGCCTTTTCCCCTCTGTTGTGGTCATGGCTTCTGTAAATTGATTGAAACAAAGTTCTGTAAATAACAGGTTGAGTTTTATAATCTTTTGGCAACGCTTGCTGTTAGAGTTGTTGAACTTAGTGAAAATGGTAACATATATGTGCTGAGAGGAGTTGGCATGCCTAAGATTGGCATTGAAAACTCTTTTATCTGTGTTATACACTTAGTTGCGTGGTTTAATATATGGAAGTTAATGCATACATCTATCTAATCACCTGGAATCAATGGTAAAATTCGAATTTAATTCAGAAACTGTAATGTCATGAAGATGTTTTCTGACATGGGAGTTCCAACGAAAGAAACACCATTTGAAGTTGCAGAAGCAAGTGATGTTGTTATAACAATGCTGCCATCTTCATCTCATGTAAGTATTGTAGTTCCATTCGGTCATGTCTGTGATGTTCAGGATATATGCAGCTCTGTGGTTTCATAGCGTTTTGTTCATATAATGTACTAACTTGTTAAGACATTGCTTCATCCTCTCTGTTATGTCACTGAATCTTTTAAATATAAATATAAATATGAAAGCCTCTGCATTGCAACCCATAAAGTCGAAAGAGCTGGTGTTCCTTAGGTAAGGGAAGAGAATGAGCTCATCGAATCCTACTATAAGATAAGTCCCAGTGGATGGCATTAGGGATTTGGAAAAGAGTTCTCGGTTCTTAGAGATAAGAAATGGAAATATTTCATATCTATGGTTCTTCTTTTCATAGAGAGTCAAAGTAACCCTTTGATAATGTGCTTGTAGAAATGAGGCTTGAAACAAAATCATTCACAACATGTTTTGGCATGCTTGCAAGGAAAAAGAAGGGGGAAACTGGAAAGTAAAGCTAAGAATTGAGAGATTGAAACCATTCATGCTGCTGTAGCCTTTCATGATAGATTTTAGACAGCAATGAGCCTATGACCATTGCTTAAAAAGCACCAATTTTCTGGATGAAAACATCGAATATCAGTACACTTCTTGTGAAAAACTGCAACTTAAATCCCAAAAGCAACGAAAATCTACTGCTGAAGTAGCTATAAAATCCTCTTCTCTAATCTATAACAATTTATCCTGTGTATGGATGCATCCATATTTCTTCCTGCATGCTGTTTAATTTTAATAGTTTGAAAACTCAGATGTCTCAGTCTGAATCAATATATGCTTTTTGAAAGGTTCCACCTTCTTCTTTTGTTTACCCTGCCTTGTCTGTCAGTATGAGAGCAGTAGTCTAAATGATGCAGGTATTGGATGTGTACACTGGACCAAATGGTTTGCTTCGTTGTGCAAATCCCATGAGACCACAATTGTTAATGGATTCATCTACAATTGATCCCCAGACATCGAGAAAGGTTTCTGTAGCAGTATCTAATTGTATTCTAAAAGAAAAGAAAGGTATCACTTTGTAGTGTTTTCTGTACAAATCATTAATGCTCTTCCTTTCCTGTTCTAACAACGAATTATATCTCTTATGACTTATGGAGATCACTGGGAGAAACCTGTCATGTTGGATGCTCCTGTTTCTGGAGGTGTTCTTGCTGCAGAAGCTGGTACACTTACTTTTATGGTATGGTTTCTCACCTTTCTCAGAATCACTTTTCACTTGCGCTTTATAAGTTCTGTAAGTTCAGTTTGGATTTACTTTGTTGGGTTTAAGGTGGCAAGATTAGAGACTAGGGACCCCATACTTGGGGAGAGTATGGTGGTTTAGACTGCTATTATTCCACATAACATCTTAAATACCATCTTGTGCTCTTCTTATAATTTACTTGAAGGGCCAAAGATTTTTTGACTCAGGTTGGTGGCTCTGAGGATGCTTATCTTGCTGCCAAACCCTTATTTCTTTCAATGGGTAAAAATGCAATTTATTGTGGTGGAGCAGGAACAGGTTCGGTAAGTTATTGCTAGCACTCAAAGCTAGTCCTATTAAGTTTATTTCGAACCATGGGTATTTATTTTCCAATTTATCAGATGTTAAAAATCATGAGGGAAATGCAATATTCAATCTTCAGTTTAAGTCCTGCAACTGAGATAAGATAAATGGAAATGCAATCAATGAAAAAGGAGTGCTATATTTCAGCACATGAGTGGAAAATATATTCAATCTTCACCTGCTGGAGTTCACTTTTCAAGCATCTGATATCTCTGGTGCTGCATTTGTTGTTTAGGCAGCAAAGATTTGCAACAACTTGGCATTGGCTGTGAGCATGCTAGGGGTATCAGAAGCCTTTGTTCTTGGTCAGTCGCTTGGAATTTCTGCTGGTACCCTGACAAAGGTTTTAAACACTTCAAGTGCTCGGTGTTGGAGTAGGTATCTGTCTTGACTGTTACAGGTTTTACTGACATTGGATAGCTTGGCTTCAATTTCGAGTGACATTGTGAAGAAGCCAGCCTTTTAAACCAGTGACAGTTCCTTGTTTGGGTTCAAGTTTGTGCTAGAGAGTTAGTAGGAGTGACTAACTATCAAAATACCTAAGAAATGAAAATGAAGAATAAGAATCTTCAGTTTAAAATCTTGAAATCTGATGAGTAATTACCTGGAAACCACATAAATTAACTGGATGAAATTCCCCACATGCAGTGATAGTTATAATCCAGTTCCTGGAGTGATGGAAGGCGTGCCAGCTTCGAGGAACTACACTGGCGGATTTGCATCTAAGCTCATGGTGGGTGATTTACCTATTTCTCGCTGGTACTTGAATTATTATTGAGAAGGAATTTTGAAACCTGCCTGCCGAATGGCTGTTGTGTCCTTACAATATTTGAGTTGTTGGCCTGATCATGAGCATGATGAACATTTTCTTTTGTATGATGCAGGCTAAGGACTTGAACCTTGCTGCAACATCAGCCAAGGAGGTTGGTCTTCAATGTCCTCTGACATACCAAGCACAAGAGATGTAACTACCTCTGCTTCGTACAACAAATGACATTTCCATTTTTGAATCTTGTTTTTCTTAACTAACATGAAACTGTCGGAACTGAGTGCATATGATTTCTGCTTTCCTTTATCTTCAATGCATTCTGTGCAGATACACAGAGCTGTGCAAGGATGGACATGAAAGCAAGGACTTCTCCTGTGTTTTCCGCCATTATTACAGTGGCCAGGATGAACTTTAGCTGACCAAGGAGTGGTTTCTAGTAGCAGATAACTAGGGCCCCAGTGTTCACAAACTCTGAAGGTGGAACCATTATTAGAGCTAGTAAACTGATTGCCTTGTTCTGTATGAAATAAATTGTCACTAACAAAAACTGTCACCCTTTGTGAAGCTTGGTGACCATATCCATCATGAATCACAAACTTTTACAATACAGAATGCTTCATATAGAAAAGGGCTATATGTTCTTCCTTTTCTGCCCACCATAATTTCCTTTGACAAAGGGCAAGAAACACTCGTTTTGGAAGAACGACTAATATCAACATAGTTTGAAACTTGTTCTTAAGAGGATTGAAAATTGGAATGCAAATATACTGTCTGATGATGATGATGAAGAAAATGAAGATCAAAGATCCCATCACCCCAAATATTTGATGCGGTCAATTTTCATTCCATGAAAAAAGAGAAGGATGCATCATCTTTAAAAAGTGTAAAGGGGCACCCTCCATGCCAATAACAGCAGCAGCGTATCTTAGCCATCTTAGCTAAAACATATCTTAAGCTTTGTGTTTCTTCTCTCGCCGCAAGTGAAAATTCTAAAGAATTGTTTGAACTTATTATTCCTGATGTACTGTTTAAGTATATTAAAATAATTTAAAAATATAAAAAAATTATTTTTTAAAAAGATTTAAATTTTAAATAAAAAACATGTTCAACTTCAAAGTCAAAAAAGGCATAAAATTCCCTTCTTCACCAAGTTTCATTTCTTTTCACTCTTCTTTTTTATCCTTTCCTTGTCCGAAACTTTAGAAGCTTAGTAACACGAACAAAATGAATCCTTGTTTCCAAGTTATATTTGAAACCAATTTGGGAAAAGACATGGCTGTTTAGGTGGCTGAAACCAACATTAACTGAGTAAATTATTATTATTAAAATAATATTATTTTATTTTGTTTCCTTAAAAAAGTTTTCGAGATATTCACCTAACTAAGTTTATATTTACTTGATAAAATTAATCAAATTATCACCGTATTAATATCTTTTAAAATTCAATTAAAATTAAACTTTAAATCATAAATTTTATGAGTTAATTCATAGAATAAAATCAAGTTTAATAACTTTCAATAGAATATGTATAACACAATCTATATATATCCAAAAGAAAAAAAATTGTCTTTAAAAACTATTTCCCAACCCACCCCGACAAGTTAACAAGCATAGATAACAAACCTGTGGAAAAAATGCAAACCCTTGCTTCTTTCAAGTACTATACCTCAGTACTTTCTTGGCAACTCCTTTTTCCTTGTGACCCTATATGGTGTCTTAATCTTCCAAAGTCCTCGTACACTATAAACACCACCTTTCTTTCCCTCCTCCATCTCTCTCTAGAACCCCAGAGAACCCATAAGGCAAAAACACTCTTCTTAGCAGAGAAGGGACTCAAGAGGCCAAACAAACCCACAGCCCCATTTGCATACATTGTTCTTTTTCACAGGTACAACCCTCCCCCTCCCTGCTCCTCTGATTTTCTTGTATTATTGTTTTTGAATGTATTTATGCATGCTTATTGTACATTATCTGTACATACTCAGTCATACACTACAGATACGTCTATACATACGCATATAGGGTGACTTTTGAGCGTGGGAGATGGTAAAGTTTGTGCATTGGAGTATTTTGAATTCTGGGTCATTTAGATTTTTGTGTTTCTATGCTTTTTGTTTCAATTACAGCTTAATTCTTCGCTTTGTTTTTCATTGATTGCATAAAGCTCTTGTCTTTTTATGTATGGGGCTGTTTGGTTACTGAGAAAACTCAGAAACAGATGTGTTTTACTATTCCAATTGCTTAATTATGCATGTAACGTTTATTAGAGCCTTTGTGGGTTGCTTATGGAAAATGGAGTGAAGCAAATTTATTTATTTTTATGTACGTGGCTGTTTGGTTTCTGAATAAAGACAGAGCAAATTGGCTTCTAGCATTGTGCATTTCATGATAAAGTTTTATTTTATGTAATTGAATTTGGTTGCATTATTAACAGTTATATGTGTGGTTGTGACTTTTATTAGAACTTTTGGAGGTTGCATATGGAAATTGGAGTGAAGAAGACAGTTTTTTCACCTAAAGCTATCATACACCAAAAGTTTGCGAACAAGGCATGCTATACGGTCGAGGAGGTAAAGGAGGAGTCAGCTAAGAATGGATGCCCAGGATTGGCAATTCCTCATAAAGGCCCCTCTCTATTTCGGTGCCGGTTAGAACTTCCAGAATTTACTGTTGTTTCTGATATCTGCAGAAAGAAGAAGGATGCCGAGCAGTCTGCTGCTGATTTGGCTTTAAAAAAGGTATGCTTTAGCTTCCTCAGTTTTGTTGGTTATTTCGGCTGCCTGAATGTAGATACTTATTCTGTGTGACTATGTGAGGAGATTAAGCTGTTCTTTGGACAATGCAATTGCTTATAGAGAAGCAATTGTATTTTTACACATTTGCTCTTTTATTCATCATGTTTTCTTTGAGATTAATTTATCATGCAGTTTTCAGCTTTTCTTCTGCTATAGTTTAGTTCATTAATCTGAAGACAGATGTAGATCTTTCTTTTGTCCCTACCTTCTTTTTTTGGCAATGTAATTTAACTACTTAACTGTTTATTTACTATTTATCCTGCAGCTAGGCAACAATCCCGCAGACGAAAACCCATCTGAAAAGGATCCTTGTGATGCTTTGATTGATCGAATCAAATATCTATTTACAGACGAGGTTGGTAGTTTGTATAGAACTGAATTATATAACAGTTTGTGTTCTACTTGTAATACTTGCAGATCACTTGGTTTTTGCCAGTCATATATATGCAAGGATCCTTGACTTGGTTTGTGCATAATGATGTGCTCTAACCTCTCCTCCTTTACTTTTGTGTCTTTGTTAGTTCCTTTCATCTCTTCATCCACTGAGTGGTCACCTTAGAGCAGCTTTGCAGAGAAAAGGTGGTCTTTATGGTCTGATACCTGCTTCTGTCATTGCTGCCTGTGATACAAAGACAAGTAATCTATGTAAATTACTCAACCCTGAGGTGGAATCAAAACCCTTTTTGGCTTTGTCATCAATTATGAGGGCCATACCAAGATTATCAGGGTCTGTTGTAACATCCAAGGGGCAGCTTTCAATTCAGAAGCAAAATCCATATCCCACTGAGATCATAGAGTCATCAGATATCCAGCAATCTGGTTCCCCAGAAAACATATTAGTTAAAGCAATACAGATCCCGGCTTCATTGGACGAAACTATTCAGCCAGTGACTCTTGATATTTCTTCTTCTGGATATTACCTGGATGTTATTGCACAAAAACTTGGTGTAACAGATGCCAGCAGAGTTTTGCTCTCAAGGTAGGTGGAATTAGTTATAATACAGAAAGCCTGAGATGGTGTATTTTTTCGCCTAAATTGGGTTCCTTATTCCTTACAGATATGACATGATGTGATGTTGTTTTCTTGTTTGGAAGATGTCTTATTCTTCTTTTTGTAGCATCATATTCTGTTTTATCAAATAATTTTTTTTCTTTCCTATCAAACTGGAATAAGAATGACTGTTTTTTGGAACCACTACATAACAGGACTATTGGTAAAGCTTCTTCTGATACAAGATTGTATTTTGCTGCTTCTGAGTCACTTGTGATGGAACTATTGTCAGACCATGGAAATGTGAAAGATTTTCACGTAGGACTTTTGAATGCAAGGGCAAACTACTTCTGTGGTCAAGAAATATATGGTGATGCAATTATGGCATCTGTTGGATACACATGGAGGTCTAAAGAACTTTTCCACGAAGATGTGTCCCTCCAATCATATTACAGGTCTCTTTTGAATTCTTTCCCATGAATCTCTTGGTTTACCATCATTAGTCTTTTCTATCTTCTCTCTGCAATGTTGTTCAAACCTTAGTTTTGATGCAAGCTTGATGTGCTTCGGTAGTACAATGCTTAGTTCATGTTTAATAATGTCACCGAAGGTTAAGCTTTTTGCTGAATTAAAGTTCAAGTTATTCATTCTAATATGATGCCATTTTATTGTTGCATTTTCAATTGCACATAATTTGCTTGATATAATCCATCCATCTTATTCTTCTTCTTCTTCTTTTTAAATTTCTTATATGAAGTTCAATATCAAACTTATTTTTCTCTCACATTATATTTTTGCTGGATATACTACTTTTATTTGTTTTTTTTTTCATAATTGCTTATGTGAAGATGAATACCAAACTTTTTTCTTAATTAATCAACTGTTGTATGGTCTATTACTTAGAATTTAGACCATTTTATTGCTCCATATTAATTATTGTGGCAATGAATGACCCCTACAGTTTATCACCAAAGTTTGCATCTCCTATGCGATGCACACACTGTTCCATAATGTACTTTAATACACTAAGCCTTCAACAATTCATTATTTAATCAATTTAGATTGGCTTATTCAGGATGCTTGTAAGCAAGATACCTAGTGGAAATTACAAGTTGTCTCGAGAAGCAATACTTGCTGCAGAGTTGCCCTCCGTATTCACTACAAAAACAAATTGGAGGGGTTCCTTCCCAAGGGAAATCCTATGCACATTCTGCCGTCAGCACCAGCTATCTGAACCTATCTTCTCCACTACAAGTATTCCTTTAAAGGCATCATGCAAGTTACCAAGATCACAGAAGAAGTTGAAGGTTACTGAGGCAGCTGAACTAGCAACTGAATACACTAATGGAGAAAGTTTAAATGCTGGTGATGGAGAATCAGTAGGACTGGAAAGCAGCTTTAGGTGCACAGTAAAAGTATTTTCCAAGGGTAAGGATTTGATCATAGAGTGTTCCCCTAAGGAGATTTATAAGAAGCAAACTGATGCTATCCAGAGTGCTTCTCTGAAAGTTCTCTCATGGTTAAATGCATATTTCAAGGACCTTGGCATGCCTTTGGAGAAGCTAAATTGCTCTGCTGCTGCCCTCGACATTAGCTTATCTTCTGAAAACTTTCTTAAAGAGTTTGCTTTATGCCAATCTCTTCATAATGTTCAGCAAAGTTGGTGTCAAGGATCCAAATTACCTGAATCAAAAAGAACTAATATGGAATATACTTTGTCAGGACAAGATGTTTGCTTACCAAACATTGAAGGCTCATATTCCGGTGTCTGTTCCTCCAATGGATCCTTGTTGTGTATAAGTTACTCTGTGTCCTTGGTGACAGAAGGTGGACATACAAAAGAGCTTATTGAAAGTAAAGATGAATTTGAGTTTGAGATAGGGAATGGAACAGTGGTTTCCACTCTTGAAGGAGTTGTGACACAAATGTCAGTTGGCCAGTGTGCTCATTTCAACATGAATTTGCCCCCTCAAGAGTTCATTTTAGCTGCAGTTGATGATCCTGCAAGGATTCGTTCATTGTTATCCTCAGGTAATTATGTGCTTCTTGACATCTGATTGATGATTTTTGCAACCTTGGTTTTGATTTATTGGTTTCTATTTTCAACCTAGATCAAAACATAGCTAACCTAGTTAATGTACTGAATCAAGACATGGCTGACTAAATTGATTTACTTTCCTAAAACTTTGGATTTCCCAATAAGGAAGCAGATCTTATCCATTTCTTTATTTATCTTTGGTTTTGGAGATTGAGATTGTTGCTTTTTATTAATTCTTGAGATGAATTGCTCTTTTTGTTGTTAATTATTTCTTCTTATAATGACAACCATTTATGACATGAAGGGAACAACGAGCATGATTTGTTTCTCCCATAATTATTAGAAACAGAACTGACTTACTATATAATGGAATTTATGTTATATGGCAACCTGTACTTGTACTCTTTGAAGATGAAAAATCTTAGTTTATGACATAAATTTAGTTTAACAATTGGATCTGACATCTAACTTATTCTGAAATGATCTTCTGTGTTCCTGTTTTGGCAGAAGTTTGCTGCTTAGAATACCATGTAACCTTGTTGCGAGTGACAGAACCACCAGAAGAAAGAATGGAGCAGGCTCTTTTCAGCCCTCCGCTCTCCAAGCAACGGGTGGAATATGCTGTGCAGCATATTAAAAAATCCAGTGCTACAACTTTGGTACATATTTTGTATTTCTTATTTAACAGTTAACAACAGAAAGTTGAGTTTGCAATTTTTATCACTCACCATTATCATCTTCTTTGTCTCCGACTTTTTTTTTTTTTTTTTTCAGGTTGACTTCGGATGTGGCTCTGGAAGTTTATTGGATTCTTTGTTAGATTACCCAACTTCACTAGAAAAGATTGTTGGTGCTGACTTATCAAAGAAGAGTCTTAGCCGTGCTGCAAAGGTCTGAATCATTTCTGAGCAATGTTTCTCCGCTATGCTCTATGCTCTTTATTTGTTTGTTAGCTACACGCTTGAATTAGTCACATGTCTTGGGTATTGTTAATTATGCAGATACTGCATGCCAAACTGAGTGCAAAGTCAGATACAGGCATCAAATCTGCTATTCTTTATGATGGTTCCATCACAGAGTTTGATCCTCGATTGTGTGGATTTGATATTGGCACTTGCTTAGAGGTATTTACCTTCCTCCTGTGGTACATTTCTTGCTAGGTTGGAGCTCTTGGGTTAGCATGCCAGTTTGATCTTTCTTTTTTGTTTCTTTGGCTGGAATATCATACAATGGTGGCAGTATCTATCAACAAATATGTTTTGCTTGGCGTTTGATTTTTTGCATATTACATAATTTTGAACATTTAGAAAGGGAGTTCATGTGTGCCTTTGATCATGCTATGTTTTGGATTCCCAGAATTTTTGGGGTCATTGACATGTTTTATCTATTTATTATTGTGCCAGTCTACAACCTCCCTTTGAATGTTGGGAGAGCTCAAATGTGCCTTACAAAATTAACTTATATTAGCATTTTGAAAATTGATTAGCCCTATGTTGCCTCTAGTTGTGCCAAATTCTTATTCTACCTATGTTAATAGTATCTCCTTGCTGTGATAATTTTAGTTTTTGCATGTGTAATTGTACTGCCACAAACTTTTAGCATCATTAAAGACGTAGTTTCTATAAATCAATGAACTGGTTTCCATCTCCTCTGATTTTCTTATTTTCACCTGATGTCTTTGAGCTTATAGGTAATTGAGCATATGGAGGAGGAACAGGCCTGTCTTTTTGGTGACATTGCATTGAGTTTTTTTCGACCAAAGGTTCTTATAGTTTCCACCCCAAATTACGAATACAACGTGATTCTACAAGGATCCAGTCCCACAACTCAAGAAGAAGATCCAGAGGAGAAAAGGCAGTCACAGTCATGTAAATTTCGCAACCATGACCACAAGTTTGAGTGGACAAGAGAGCAGTTCAACCATTGGGCATCAGGTCTAGCCAAGAGGCACCATTACAGTGTCGAGTTCAGTGGGGTTGGTGGTTCTGGTGATGTGGAACCAGGCTTTGCATCGCAAATTGCTGTCTTTAAACAGGAGAGCCTACTTGATGAAGATGATCTTCCAACACAAGAAAATTCCTCTGAGCATTGCAAAGTTATATGGGAGTGGAGCTGCGATGATAGATCGGTACCCTCTTCGACAAGAAACTAATTTTAGCGTTTCTAAACCACACCCAGACAAAGATATTAGTTAATTAGTACAGCCCTGTACTGATATATTACATTATTTCTAGGAAGGAGAAAGCATCTAACAGAATTAGGCAAGTGCAGGCTCAGAAAGGATGCATTTTTTCTTGCCGCTGGGCCAAATATTTTGGCAGGGAAATGAAGGGATTGCATGTTCTTATTCATTCAAAGACCCCATGCCATTTATGAATACTGAGAGAATTCCTGCCTAATTAATACAAGTCTATTTTGATCATCTATATGTATTTATGCTAGTTTTTTTTTTTTTGTTTACATGCAAAATCATTTACCTCATCAGATTCATATTCATATCTTATTGTTTTGGATTTTTTTTTTAAAATAAAATAATAAAAAGGATAAATCATAGGGATTTTCAGAATAGTTATTAAACTCGCCGATCAGTGGGTTGATTTTGACAAATTCACCATCTAAGCTTGATTTAGGCTTGTTTTTAAGTGTTTTTTTGGGCTTTGGGGCTGGGGTTCAACTTATTTTTTATGAAAATTTGAATTTGTTTTTTCTTTTAAATTAATGTGACGTTTAAAAAATATATTTAAAAATAAAAAAAATATTATTTAATGTATTTCGTAAAAAAACATTCTATAAAAACCATTATTATATTTTCAAATATCTTTTAAGTTGAATTGATTTTTTATATTAGTTTATGAATTTTTAAATTAATGAATTAATCTTGATTAATTTTATTAAACTCCATCTAGATTGATTTTGTTAAACTTATTTAAAATTCTAATCAAGTTAATTTTAAAGAATTTTTTTCTACATAAATAAAAAAAATTATATACTCAGTTGATTTCCAGTAATTTATTTAGGATTAGACCCTGGAAATATTACTATCAAGCAAATTTTTTTTCTTAACTTTAAAAAATATTCAATCTCTAAAAAGAAAAAGTAAAGAAATAAAAAGAGAGAGTGATTTTAGAAAAATAAAATAAAATTTACACAAACACACGTGCAAAACGCCACACGTGCGAATTCCAACGGCTAGTTATTATAAAACGGCTAGTCTTTTCTGTTTTCACATTTTCACCTTCCCTTTTGCTTCCCTCAATCATCACACCTCTCTATGATTTCTCTCCTCTCTCAATAAAAATTTTCCTTCACTTTCTCTCTAACCAAGCAAAAAACGAACCTCCTATCACTCCCTTCACGAAAAACCCAATTCTTTGAGTTCTTTTCTTATATTACTTTCTTGAAAAAATTCAAGAAAAATTAAAGGTCTTAAAGAAACTTTCTATTGAAAATGTGGTCTAATAACAACAACGACAAGAATTCTCCGGCAAAGGGATTCTGGACACCGCCGGCGTCATGGAGGTCTCAACATTCTCCGGCGGTTGCCATGATGCCAATGTCAGAGAGGAAAGAAAGGGTGTCTTCTCCTAGTTGTAAACGTGATATTTTTCATGTTATTCATAAAGTCCCTGCCGGTGATTCTCCTTATGTCAGAGCCAAACATGTCCAGGTAATAACTTTTAAGGGTTCTTTTGTTGTTTGGATTAATGGTTTTTATGGGGTTTTTGAAGAAGTTTTAGTCTTGGCAGGTTTTGAGTTTAGTTTCAATCCTTGTTTCATATGTTGTTTTAGTTGGAAAATACTTGGGTTCTTGAAGAGTATTAGTTATCTAGTGGTAGTTAAGGTTCATGAATTTTTGTGGGTTCTTCTTCCTTTTTTATGTTTTTTTTCCTATTCTATGTTTACTTGCAAATTATCTGTTTGGTTGAAATTGAGAGAGGAGATTAAACTGTGGATTTATGTCTGTTTTTGGTTAATTAATAATTGAAATGCCAAATTATCCCATAAGTTGATTTTAATCTCTTTTTTTTGGAGAACTTCTTTTGAAATTTCTGGTTCTTGAAACTTAAATGTGATCTGTCTTGTGAATTTCTAGGTTTGGATAATACAGGTTAGAATGAGATTTGACATATCATGTCTCCCCATTGATTTCTAGGAGAATAGAACTTTTATTTGCATGAAAAATCACTCGATTTCACATGGTAACTGCTGCAAGGTAAGAAATGTGAGAAAAGGAAAAGGGAATTGAAATAAATAGAGTCATGCATTAGACATTGTCACTTGATAAGGGGAATTAAGGCACTGAAGTAGTAAAGAGTAATACAATTAGCTTATACCACTATGAGCTGTAAGATTATTTATTAGTTTCCTTGGGAAAGAATAAGGTTAATTTGTTGTTTTAACTCTTCATGTATTCACATTTCATTACAGTTTTTGACATTCCATTTTAGGCTCCTGGATATCTTGACTGTTTAAAGAGGACTCACTAATGGATGATTTTTGGAACTTAATTGGATATATTAATTTTCGGGTTCAGATCCTGTGTTTGTGTTTGATTTTGATAGTTGAATCTTTAATTACAGTTAATAGAGAAGGATCCAAGCAAGGCTGTTTCCCTATTCTGGGCTGCTATCAATTCTGGGGATCGAGTTGATAGTGCCTTGAAAGACATGGCAGTGGTGATGAAGCAATTGGATCGAGCTGATGAGGCAATTGAGGCGGTCAAATCCTTTCGTCATCTCTGTCCCTATGATTCCCAGGAATCTATTGACAATGTGCTAGTTGAACTCTACAAGGTGAAATGCTACTTTTTCCATCTTTGCAAACTTTAGTATTTTGGCAATAATTGACCCTGATGATCTGGTAATGTGATTTCTCCATTAGCATATTGACATTTCATAAGGAAAATCTATGTAAAGAACCATCTTAGATCATTTATGAGCTGTCTTCTTGGGAAAGCATCCTTGCAAGGTTTACTAGTTTTCTGCACTAATGTCAAACAAAATGGAACTCATTCAGTTTGAAATGTAGTTAAGGTCTGAAATTTTCTTCTACATCAGGCTTTTTAATGAATGCAAAGGCGTCCACATTTCATAGGTAGTGCAGGTCAAGCTGTTTTTTTTTTTTAGATGGTAAAGATAATAATTATTTTCACTAAGAGACCTAACAGATATTGTTGAGTTAGAAGCATGCATTTACGATGTGTGTGGCCAAATAATTTTCTGTTTGTTTTGAGGAATCTGGTTAGCTCATCCATTTAGCTCACTGAGGCTGTTGTCACAATATATTGGATTGTGAAGCATGTTTATATCTCGAGATTTCTCTTCTTTTGCAGAGATCTGGAAGGATTGAAGAAGAGATCGAAATGCTTCAACGCAAACTGAAGAACATAGAAGAGGGTATTGCTTTTTCTGGCAAGAAGACAAAGACTGCCAGATCCCAAGGGAGGAAGATTCAAATAACTGTTGAACAAGAAAGATCAAGGTGATCCCACTTGTTTTGCTTCTTTCCTATTTATACTGTATACCTTTGGTTGTTATTTGATTTTAACTGATGCAGGATATTAGGGAATTTGGCGTGGGCTTGCTTACAGCATCACGATTATGGTTTGGCTGAACAATATTACAGGTAAACTATTTTTCTGCGTTGGAAGATAGACCTAGACATGAAAATGGCGATCTTCTTCATGAAATAAAATTTGATTTTCAGGAAAGGTATAGCTTTGGAGCCAGATCAGAACAAGCAGTGCAACTTGGCTATCTGCTTGATGCACATGAACAGAATTCCAGAAGCAAAATCTCTGCTTCTAACCGTAAAAGCTTCATCTGGAAGTAAACCAATGGATGATTCCTATGCTAAATCTTTCGAGCGTGCTTGTCAAATCCTGACTGAATTAGAGTCACTTTTGATAGTTAAACCAACCGAAGAAGAGGTTGCTAGCTCCCGGAATGGAGATGTTTCGGGATTTGTGGACTCTAGAAAGTGCACAGGTGCAGTTAAACCAACCGAACAAGATGAAAAAGTTCACCAAAGGTCTTTGGCATTGCCTACCACCAGAAATTTGAAAGAGGTGACCAGCTCCCGGAATGGAGATGTTTCCGGATTCGTGGACTCTAGAAAGTGCACAGGCGTATTTAATGAAGATAGAGTGCTGTCAGATGAACATAATAGAAGATCTTATTGGCAGAATCACTCTGAGAATGAGAAAAACTTCTTTGCATCCAATAATAGGAGCTCTCAATTTATATCATTTGGACTGATAGGTGGTCCACAGTCTTCTCCACAAACTGCAGTTGACAATAGCTGGAGGAGAGATTCTAGTTTTGCAAGCCCAGGTGAAAGGCTTGGTTTTGCCAGAAAAATGAAGGATTACCGGTTTAGTTTTGCTGAAATAGGCCCATGTTCAGAACAGAAGAAGACATTTACATCTCCAGCCATACATACACAACCAAGAAGATGTTGCAATCCGGAATCCGGAAAAGGAGATCAGAGAAGGGTAAGGTGGGGAGAGGATACAGCTGAGACAGAAAAAGAGAATGCAATCCGGAATCTCTCTGGAGAACTATTTGACTTAACTGATAATCATACAAGCTGGAAAAGAAATGTTCAGGAAAATGGTCGCCAAAGGAAATCTGCAACAGAAGACAATGCATGGGTATCAAAAGCCTCCACTGATTGTGACTGGGATCAATCAGCAGAAACTGCTGGAAATAAATATCTTGGAAAGGACAGCTCACTCAAATCTCATCACAAGAGTTGGGCAGATATGGTTGAAGAAGAAGAAGAAGAACTGGACCCGTTAACTACAGACCTTGGCCAGAGTTTCCATAGTTGGAATTATGAAGAAGCATGCAGTGATGAAAATCTAAATGTCAACACATTTCATCAGAATTCTTACCAAGAGAATCAGCTAGGAACTATTTGTCGAAAACTTGAAGCAGCTGATCTTCAAGATGGCTATGGTACATCCATGAATGCAGTTTCATCAAGGAATTCCACAGCGCGACGCTCACTGTCTTACGAATCTGCAGAGGATGTGAATACAAAGAGGAGAAACAGGTTGCAGGTTTTCCGAGACATAACTCCTACTCCAGATAGTCCATGAGCTTGAATCAAAATACGTCAGAAGTGGATATAATTCAGTGATGTTTGAGAGTTTTTGAACTGCACTGATCAAAATCATGTAATATGGAGTGGAGTGTCTATCTTTTTTCTATCTCAAATTTTTTCTGCTTGGCTCATACTGTTGCATCAAGCATTGTGATGTCTTTTTTAGACTTTCTTCCCGCCTTCATTGTTTCCTTGTATAGTGTATCCATGTCACTCATCAATCATATGATATTAAACACCAAACTTTTAGTTCTGATTAGTTGGTTAGTTGCAGATCTCGTATGACTAGGCTATGTAGATAATTTTGTAGAAATATTTATGTAGCTATTTATGATAGAACTATATCTAAAGAATGTGAGATTTGCATCAATAACTTTTTGATTTTATAGTTGTATTATATTTATATTTGGTCAAGAGAAAAATCGTTAATTGATTGAAATTTTTTAAAAAAATTAGATTTAATTTCCGTCAAAAGAAAAATCGATTGATCATAACTAGTCGAAATTTTTTAAAAATTTTAAATTAGATTTTGAAGGTGCTAATTATGCTAATTTTATTGCTTTTCTCTTTATTTTTAAATTTTCTAATTTATTTAAATTTTTTATTATGTTTTTCCTTTCTCATTCAAACTTTTAGTTTCTTATCTTGTTTATGTAAATTATTTTGGGTTTATTAAAGAAATTAATAGAGAAACTACTTGCAATAAAAAACTTTTAAATTAAATTTTTTATGTAATGTTTTTTTTCAATAAAATTCTATATTACTTATTTATTATTATCTTCCTTGTATTGTTTTTATCTTTGTCAATCTTCATATAAATTATAAAATATAAATTAAAAAATAGGTAGTGATATTTTATCTTGAGAAGAAATTCTAATAGAATTAATAACATGATAATTATATATTTTTTTTCCCTTTGACTTAAGCATTGATTCATTCACAGGAACAAAATATATATTTTTAAACTTTTCTCTTGGATTTAATCCCAATATAGGAACATGCTATAACCTAGTCCAAGGGTGAAAATAAAAACCCAATATTTAGAGGAAGAAACAAAAAAGATAGAACTTTGGAGGGCCAACAATATAAATTCAACATTTCAAACAACCAATATGCAACTCCAACTGAAAAAGTGAAAAATCCAATTTCTTTTTCTTTTTGTGAAGTCAACTTTTTTCTTTCAAGAAAACTCAAACAACAAAAATCACTCTTCTTCATTGACCGGCTCTCTTATTTACAGACACTTAACTAAAAACAAGCAGCAGCAGCACCGCCGCCGTCACAACTCTTCATTAACTATCACCACCATCTTTCTCAATTACAAGGTAACTCAATAACAATCTCCTCCATTTTTCTTTTATAAAGTTCCCATCTTTAATTTCTCACTTTATACTCTAAAGTTCTACATTGTGATAAAGTTTGTAACTTCATACTAAAATTTTCATTTCTCATTATGTCCTTTATCGTGATTAATCTGATTGATTGAAGGTGATTAATGGATTCCCAGCTTCTGTTACTTAACAAGAACAACACTTTAACAAAGCTTCCACAATTCAGTTTCTTTGCTTCTCCAAAACCCAGATACAACCCATCTTCTAATTTCTTGGGTATGTATTCCATTTAAAAAGTTTCAATTTTGCTTGTTTTTTATTCTTCTTGTTATTGTTAATTTGATGGGTTATTTTTCTTCCCTGTTGTTGTTGAAGGGTTTAAGTTGAAGAGAGTAATGTGTGCAATGAAGTCTTATAGGTTGTCAGAACTTAATAATTCAGAGGTTGAGAGTTTGAAAGCTCGGCCTCGTATTGATTTTTCTTCCATTTTTGGAATTGTAAGTGACCCTTTTTGTTTTGTTTTGTTTTGAAAAAGGGTGTATTTTTTGTTTCTTTAAATTTAAGATTGTTGTATGGAAGTTCTGTTAAGCTAATTTTTTGTTGGTTTTTAGGTTAATCCTATTGTTGATGATGTTCGTCAAAGAGGTGATGCTGCAGTTAAAGAGTTAGTGATTCTTTAATTAGTACTTTATCTTTATTGTTTTACCATTGAGCTATTTTTAGTAAAGAGGCTTTGTTTATATGTTCTTTGTAGTTATACTTCAAGATTTGACAAAGTCAAATTAGACAAGATCGTCGAGAATGTTTCTGAGCTTCCTGATCCGGAGGTGAAATCCAAAAACATATCTTTTAGTAAAAGAAATTCCTTGCACTTCTTATTTTATCTGTTCAGTGATTTGTATGGTTTGCTATTTTTGGTCCAAATGTTACTTCAAACATTCCATCTTTTGGCTTTTGCTGTATTGCAGCTTGATGCAGCTGTTAAAGAAGCATTTGATGTGGCGTATAACAACATATATGCATTTCATCTTGCTCAAAAATCAGCTGAAAAAAGTGTGGAAAACATGAAGGTATGTCAATACTAGAGATTTGTTCTTGCTTTACTGCATATTGTGTTGATACAAAGCTTAGAACACCTCAAAATATTTTAGGGTGTTATTTGCAAACGCGCGGCGCGAAGCATTAGTTCTGTAGGTCTTTATGTACCAGGGGGGACTGCAGTTTTGCCATCCACAGCTCTGATGCTTGCTATTGTAAGTTGATTGCATTGTGTATCAAATTATTTTGGCTGGTTCAAGTTCAAATCTTTATTATGATTGCCACATTCTGGTTAAGTTTGTTTGGTTGACAGTTTAGTTTGTTTTGTAAACCAGCCTGCACAAATTGCTGGGTGTAAAACTGTTGTCCTTGCGACTCCCCCAGCTCAGGATGGCAGCATATGCAAGGTTTTTTTTTTTTTTTTGCTTTTGAAATGTTATATGCTTACAAAGCATGCACTCAATGAGATGGTCTTCTGTAGGAGGTACTGTATTGTGCCAAGAAGGCTGGTGTCACTCACATCCTTAAAGCTGGTGGAGCTCAGGTTAGAAAACAAACTTGTGATCATTTCTTTTGTGCACTTGGCACAATTATCTTTATTGTATTCATGTTCCTATTGGTCTTATGAACTTTTGATTTCTAGGCCATATCTGCAATGGCTTGGGGAACAGAATCCTGCCCTAAGGTATTTACTTCTCATCATCTTATTTCCCAATTGTTAGTAGCTGAAGCTGATAATAAGAACATATAATCCTTTTATTGGTCCTCTGTGGTCTTTATTCTTGTGTTTTGCATTTTCTGTTTGCTAACCAGATTATGTTGTTTACTATGGAATTGATAAACAAAAAAGCTTATTTTGTTTTCCATCTCAAATGCTAAATGTATGCTCTTTAGGTGGTCCTGCATATATTGGGTTTCTCTCTTTACCTCACTGTAATTCTCTCAAATTTATGTTAAAAATCTTGTTGAGAAATCAGCAAAGATAGTTTTGTTGATAATTTTTCAAATGAGAAAGTCAACTTTCAAACAAGTTTTGTATTAACACAAGATATAGCAAGCTTCTATATTTAGAAGCTTTTTAGTTACTCTAGAGATCTAATTCTTTACTAGTTGTAATGAGCTAGCTTTTTTGGGTTGAAATTTGTAGGTTGCGAAGATTTTTGGACCAGGAAATCAGTATGTGACAGCTGCAAAAATGATTCTCCAAGTATGGATACTCTCACCAATAGAAGTTATTGAAGTCTATTAGTCTAAGTTACTCTATCTCTTTCTCTGTCTGGCTAGAAAATGCTGGTCTTTTTTCCAATTTGACTCCTTGTTTTTTCTTTTATTTACATAACAGAACAGTGAAGCAATGATTTCAATTGACATGCCAGCTGGGCCTTCTGAAGTTTTAGTCATTGCTGACAGATATGCTAGTCCTGTTCATATAGCTGCAGATTTACTATCCCAGGTGCTTAGCACTTTTCCTTTTAGTATATATATATATATATATATATATATTCATATTCATGTTATGTGGGTGGCACATATATTTCATCTGCATATAATCCTCCCTCGTTAATGAAATCTACATTGTGATAGATTTGTATGGAAAGCAGAAGAAAGCAAAATTATTTTGCCCCCTGAGATAAAGCAGGATAAACTGATATATCAATATGCATTGTCATATACTTAGTTCTATACTACATTATGCAACATGAAAAGATATTTACGATGTGGTATATTTAGTTCTCCTTATAAAAGGTTGAATCTGTGCTCCATATCAGGGCAGTATACTAAAATTTTCACCGTCACATTTTTCAATCATCAATGTAAAAAATTAAATCAAAATTTCCTTTAAGGCCTTTTTCAAAGCCTTGATTTTGTATCAGGGATTAGATGTTTATTGCTTTCATTTATGCCAGAGATTATCTTTTCTGATGTTTTTATTAAATTCTTTGAATTTTCCAGGCTGAACATGGCCCTGACAGTCAGGTTGTTCTTGTAGTTGCTGGGGATGGTGTGGATATGAAAGCCATTGAAGAGGAAATAAGTAAGCAGTGTCAAAGCCTACCAAGAGGTGAATATGCTTCAAAAGCCCTGAGCCACAGTTTCACTGTCTTTGCTCGTGACATGGTTGAGGTCAGTCCACTGTTTGAAAATTCATACCTGGGTATTTGTTGCTTCAATCTATGAAAGTTGCTTTCTCTGCATTTTTAAGATAGTGGGATCTAGAATTATATAGGAAGCAACTGGATAAGTTCTTACTGTCTAATGAATTGTAACATGCAGTTGTTGAATCATAATTATCAAAATCCGCTTGATGCTACTAATTGCAGGCTATGTTGTTAACAAGCATGAAAAATGTTTTTGACAAGCCCAAGTACATTTTCTCCCAGATTGTTCTCATGGATTGTTTGGCATTTTAGGAATTGCTAAAAAATTGTCTTGTTTACTAATAACTTGATAATTGGGTCTTTTAGGCTGTCTCCTTTTCAAACTTGTATGCACCTGAGCATCTGATCATTAATGTAAAAGAAGCAGAAAAGTGGGAGAGCTTTATTGAGAATGCAGGTATGGTCTTTCAATGCTATCTAATATTTCTCTTCAGCTTTTTTGCCATCTTTGTCGACGTTGTTACCATCACCTTTGATCCCACACTCTATGTCTACCTTTGAAAACAAGTGAATGCCCCCAACTGTTTTAAAAGAGAACAAATATATGACACAGCCTTGGATAATTTTCACTGCAGGTTCTGTGTTCCTGGGTCCGTGGACACCAGAGAGTGTTGGGGATTATGCCAGTGGGACAAATCATGTCCTTCCAACATATGGATATGCACGGATGTATGGTGGGGTATCCTTGGACTCTTTCCAGAAATACATGACGGTGCAGTCGTTGACAGAGGAAGGTCTTAGAAAGCTTGGCCCGTATGTGGCAACCATGGCAGAAGTTGAAGGGCTGGACGCCCACAAGAGAGCTGTAACTCTTAGACTTCAGGATATTGAAGCCAGACAGGTTTCCAATACGAGATAGTGTATCGATTAGGCACCTGATCTTCTATATATAATTGTTTTTTGGGGCTAAATTGTTAGCCCACTCGAGTCGACAAAAATCCTCACGTTGTTTTGTCCCTAAGCAGTTTTGGCATGTAATGCAACTTTAACCCTTTGAATCATAAATAAATCTCTTTTGGTTCATGTTCTTAAAAGGAGCATAGAAATTGAATGGTACTATCTGATTTGAGGTCACAAAATGCTGTTTCCTGTTGGTTGACATGCAGATTCTAGTTTGTGGAATGGCAGGGAATGGACTAGCATCTATAGGCCAGTCAAACGAACCCTAAATATCCTAATGTACTCATCCACCTCACAAATGTCAGGAAGAATAAACGGGAAAAACAGAAATGTTTAAATCTATGCCTAA
Organism: Populus alba; assembly: GCF_005239225.2. Classification (NCBI taxonomy): domain Eukaryota; kingdom Viridiplantae; phylum Streptophyta; class Magnoliopsida; order Malpighiales; family Salicaceae; genus Populus; species Populus alba. The sequence goes on along the minus strand of NC_133284.1, from coordinate 54,004,018 downwards.
TAAAACAGGTGACAACAGTAAGAAGCAAAGACAAGTGCTCAGATGTTGTCCGGAGCCTAACAAGAACATGATTAGAGAAAAGCTACAACCATGCAAGAGATGTCATCCATGCTTCCCCTGGCTAATGCCTCTTCAATCAACTTCTTTGCACCTGTATATAACAGATTGCTAGGGTCATTACTTTATTTCAAGGAAAAACATCACCAATATATTCCTTCTGGTTCTGCTATGCTCCCTCAAATACGCAGCCAAAATGATAACAATGTGCCAAGTTTAGGCAAAGTCAAGCCTTTTTTTAACCTTCAACAAGCCATCACTCCCCAAAGTTATGAATCCAGTATCTTCATCAATATGTTCAATCATTATATCTGGTTCTGAAGTAATATGCTCTTTTAATCTCCCATCACCGAAAGCCCTTGCCATCTCTAACTGCTCGTCCACACGCGGCACCTTGCCTGAATCAATCATGGATTAATTGTATGCAGAAAGGAAAGGAGCTACCTACGCTTTCAATCCTCAGAAGAAAGGAGAATTGTGTGCATCTGGCGCTTCGTACACAAATTCACCCTTGCTTTCAACATGTTCTTTCTCCTTCTGGGGATCATGATCTACTGAGATTTGTGTTGCCTCACCATTTCTGCATAAGATGGCCCGAGAATCACCAACAATGGCCACGATTAACTTCTCTTTATCAACTAGTATTGCTGTAACTGCTGTTGACTACTCTCCTCGAGAACCAACTATTCTATCCAAAATCTCATTATCAGTAACCTTATACGTCCTCTTATTGCTCACTTCAGGTTTTCCCAGAAATCAGGCTGAAAATGAAAAAAAAAAAAAAGGAATTTCTTGTCCAAAAGTTCTTATAAACCAAGAATATAGCAGCGAAGGCATCGCATAAAGCCCTAACTCATGGCCATTGATTTTCCTATTTTCTGCCACTACATAATCTTCCATTCCATGGCCCAATTTTCCTCGGACCATATGGTGTCCATGGATGACATTCTGACGAGGAGGTTCCGCCTCTTCATCATTTTCATCGTTAGTGGAAGAATCATATCCACTGTCCTCCTTGAGTCACACGTAGATATCAGAAATGATCAGATTACAACATCCATTGAGCAGAAAATAGATATCAGAAATCCCTATTTCTAATCCTGCAAAATGATTCAGCTAGTCCTTCCTTAACGACAAAGGAAGTTTAGAATTCAGGAAACAAAAGAATGTCAAAGTTTTGCTCTACATGGGACTTACAGGATCCCTTCCTTGAGCACATAAGGAAGAACAGTAAACTCATATATTACCAACATTCCTTAAGATAACTACCATGGGACTTGCACTCCAGGGTTGTGTTTGGTTAGTCTCATATATATAAAAACGATATAAACATGTTAATTGAAAAGACAAACATATACATATAATAAATTTATTGATAGTTTTAATATGAATTTCTATACTTTCATTCATACATGTTCCTTTGGGTCTCTGATTTTCGATTCCAACAATCTAGGCCTCCATGCTTGGTTTGGGGACATGCTAAATATCATAAAAGAGAAGCAAATGTAAGCGCTAGTAAGATAACAAGCAAGCTGGATGGCATACCTTCATGGTGTTCAAATATTTGATGATAGCTATAGCTTGACCTTCTTCACATTCGTTAAAGAGTATAGCTGCTGCTAATTCAAGCAGGCATAATAACATGGTGATCATGTTTTATACAAGCTTGGTACCTCTACAACATGCAGTCACAAAGAGTAAGAATAGGATACAAGTATCTACACTTTTGGTAAATTTTAATTTTGTGTGTTTATTTGTGATTGAATTTATATTAGTTATACAACATAATCTATCATTTAACTCGGTTTAAAGCTTAATTAAGTTATAGATTGGTAGGTTAACTTGGAGATTTAAAAAAAAAAATATCTAAAAATATTATTTCAAGATTTTTTTTTAAAATTTAAAACAACATCATTTTAATAAAAAAAAAAACTCCTAAGCATGAGAGGGAATCAAGAACATACCAAACTACATATCTATATTGCCATTCACTAAAATTTGGTAAATGGGTTCATACATGAAAGGGGCTTGTAAAATGAAGTCAGGTGTGGTGGCTAATAAAGAGAGACTAAACACCTTTTAATCCACTTAATACAATTTAACTTAAACCATCATGTAATGAAGCACAAGTGCATACGCACACAAAGACAAGTACAAGACTAATCGAACTCTATTTTCCATTCCTTGTCTAGAACTTTGATTGTTGGAAATTGACTACATTCTTGTCCAACTGGAAAGCCTTTGCAAGAACATCATCAGGGATCTCCGGAATAGTCCCGAACACAGCATTTGCAATGGTGATGACACCTGCGTTTTGGCTGCTCAAGGCTGCTAGGGCAACCGCATTGCTCTTTCCCACGTTTCTTTGAAAGTGAACAAGATTGATAGGGAACACAAAGACATCACCATTCTGTAAGACCTTGGTAATAAGACGGTTTCCAGGGTTAGATGTTACAAATCCAACTTCAAGACTGCCTTCAAGAACTGTCAAGATCTCGGAGGCACGAGGGTGTGTATGTGGAGGGTAATGCCGTATGGTGCGTAGTCAATGCGTGCAACAGAGATACCAAGTGTGTCAAGTCCTGGTATTTGAAATTCATGAATTTATTTTCATAAATTAAGGGTAAATTATATTTTATCATAAAAGTTCGTTTTACATAACTTTTAAATTATAATTTTTAACTTTGAATCATTATCCAAAAGTTATTTTGCAGAAGTAATCTAAGATAAAAATGAGTTTAAATGAATTAAAGTTGGAAATATGTTTGGTAAGAAGAAATGTACTATAAATTATTGTATAGAATCTATAAGTTAAAAGTTAAGATTTTTTACTTTTGATTAAATCAAAATCTTGACTCAATTCTATAACAACATTTTGATTTAAATTGAAAGTTATTTCCAACCAAATATATTTATGACTTTTTTTTATAAAAAAAACTATAAATTAAAAAAAAAACACTTAAATCAATTTGTAAAAGTCATAACAAACATAACCTAAATTCTCTTAAAATATTAATGATACTTTGCAAATACTATGCTTAATAAAAAAACCATGATTTTCAATCTAACTGGTTAAAATTTCACTAAAGAATTGGTTTATAAGAGAGTCAACTAGCAAGTTTTACTGAGTGAATTGGTTCATGCTATAGATAAACACCAACTCTACCTTTTTCATATATTTTTATCATCATTTAATTAAGGAGGCTTTATAATGGCTCTTAATCTTTTACAAAATCATAACCTGAAGCCATTGAATAAATTGAATTAAAAAAAATTATCTCATAAATATATTTATTTTATATTCCTGTTTTTATTTTTTCAATCAAATAGATTTATATTCTTACCATCTCTATCTTTTATTTCCTCCATAATATCTAAATGGGGTTGTATATTTTAAAACAAGAAAGACATGAAAACATGTTTATATATATATATATATATATATATATATATATATTCATTATCTCCACAATAATCAACAAATACTACCTAAAAATTATGTAAAAAATACAATATTTTGATATTAATGCCATTGAATTTATCAAAACATTCACAACTTGTATATGCTAGCCATTATCTAAATTAATGTCCGTTTCATTAATAAATCAATCTATTATTATAAAAAAAAAACTCGCATATGCATAATTAACTTATTTGATAATTTTTTCACTTATTAATTTTAATTTTTAATAGGTGTTGGTCTTATAGAGAACAATTTTTTTTTCAGAATGAGATCAGAAATCTTTATTACATGTACAAAGACAATAAACGAAATCTGATTTGTTGTCCATCTATTCTCGATTATAAGAGGAACTCCAAGAAATCTAGATTCTCCTAACCTACTAAACTAGCCATAAAAGGGAAGGCTTGACCAAATCTATGGATTTAAATTTCTTTCCACATAAATTCCTTAACCAAATCCCCAAATCATCTGGAGATTTTCTGCTTTAGTGGAAAATCTTGCTCAGCACTCAGAGAGCTTGACTTGCTTCATTATCTGAAAATTGAAACGAAAATGTTCAAGAACATACAAAAAAATCGTGTATGATTCAAAAATTGAAACAGAAGTGAGAGTGGGAGAGTTACCCCAACATAAACAGCAAGCTTTTGCTTGAAATTGGCATGTTCAGCTTTTAGGTTTTGGAGAGACGCCTTGGCACTATAAAAAAATCATGCAAAAATAAATTTCTGTGTCTTTTACATGTAGCATATGACCTATGGTTCCTTTCAAAGACATAAATCTCACCTTTCTAAATCCCCTTCATGGCAAAATCCTCTGAGTTTATTGGTTTCGTCATTGATCTTGGTCGCACCAATGCTACAAGAAAGAACATTGCAAACTTCCATTAATAATAAAAATAAAAATTAAATATTCCCAGCAAGAATTTTATTATCTCATGAAATGCCATATATGATGTTGATTTTCATTTTTTCCCCTACCTGGCACTACTGCCCTTAAGCCGATACATCATTCTTTCAAGGATGAAGGGAAAATCATCAAGGGTTGTCTCCCTGTGCAAGCACAATAAGGGGGGGAAAAGTAAATCATATATAATCAACATCTTGGTAAAATTAAAAATTAAAAATTTCAATTAATTAGCACTAGACCCACTTACAAAGCCTTCTCAATAGAAGCAATGTATTTAGATGAATCCCTTAAAAACAAGGTGAAAAGATTTTCAATGAAGTCGGGATCATCTTCATTTTCAAGAGTCTCAAGATAACTCACTTGTCCATGATCCAAAAGTCCCTGCAATAATCAACATGCAAGCTTAAAATGCTGGTGTACTCTTCATAGTTTGTGCATTAAGAAAAAAAAAAACAGAAATCACTTTGAAATTTTTCCTTGGTGAAGAAATTAAGACCTCATCGAAGAATGATTGCCTCATGGTGCTAAGCTGTTGGCGCAAGGGAGTGCTAGCCATTCTGAAGGTAAAAGAAGGAAACAAAATAAAAAAAGTTATTTGAATGGAGTCTCTAGAGAAGAAAAGAAATAGGAGGGTTGAAGGCTGAATTGTGTAGTAGAATGGCAAAGGAATGGGAGTAATATATAGGCCAAAATGATGCAGGAAACTAACATTTTTCACTATCCAGGCAATTTTTAATGCTTCTAAAATTATAGATTACACCATTCAAATAAGGATGGAAATTTATTCTGAAAATCTAATAAAACTAAACTGATTTAAATGGGTGAGGTTTTTTTTTTTTAAAAAATAATTACTTTACTCGATAAGTAATGAATAAAGTATGCATATTATCAAACCTAACCTAAAATCTAAAATATATATTTTGTATAATATATGTGTAGAATATTTATATATTTTTTAATCCAATATAGTATACACATATCCTAATATAGATATAATACGGGCGCGCGCGCGCATATATATTTAAACTTGAATATCTAATTTTCTTGATATAAATAAATAGAAACTTGACTTCTGGATCTTTATTTCAATCTCTATATTCAAATAATTCAAATAAGGAATATATAAATTTATAATTGATAGTAAACATGTATATAACAAAAATCACTATCATGCAAAACAACTAAAATGTTAATGTTATTATAAATATGTTATTTGTGCAATTAAAATCATAGGTTCTTCAATTTTATTGAAAGTATATCATAATAAATAAATGAAAATTGAAATAAGAAGAGAACAATTAATCTCATGGGAAATAATGTTATAAATGCTTAAGGATGTAATGTAATCAAACCAACATTTTAGTTGATTTTATAATAATTTATGTAAAACAAGTGAGACAACTAGATGTGTAAAAACCTAAGAATAATGAATATATTAACTATTCTAAAAACAATGTTTGTTAATGATTAGTAAAAACATATGCTAAAGCACCTAAGTTAATAATTTTCCATAAATTTCTAACTTAACAATAAATTAACAAAATGTAATTGGTACTATTTATTACCTATAATTTCTTTAATTATAACAAACATAAGTTATAAAATTAAACTAAATTTCATCAGATAACAAATAAAATCAATTTCTCTCAAATCTCAAATAAACCTTAACATACAAATAATATATTATACAATAAAATTATATAGCAAAAAGAAGTAGAGCACTTAAATATAGATCTAGTCAACTACAAATATTACAAAAAGGTTTGAGTGCTACCAGAGTCTACATAATAAATAGTGGATGTTTATCCACCCTTCCACTAACCTTTTGAGTGTGAAAACAGGTGACTCCCTCTAAAATATTGATTAAGATGTGTAGGGTAATTTGCTTAGGATTGAACTCCTCTTCCTTAACTTCATCATCATGCTCCACTTCATCATCCTTTGTTATACACAAAGAGTATAGTTTCTTGTTTTTATATTTATGTCCCAGTATAAACTTCTCATCATACAAAAAACACAATTTCTTGGCTCTCCTTTAATCCAACCCCTTATTTCTTATAAATTTGGTAGGTTTCATGGTTGGTTTTGTAATAAAGATTTTGGTTAGGAAAGGGTAACATGCTATTTTGGTGGGGTTTTTGGTTGTTAATAATTAATGAAGAGGGAACTTTGTAAGTTTGGGATAATGTTGGTGGGTTCTTCCATAGGCTATAATATTTTTTTATAAGCGTGCTAGATTGTAAGCTTGTTTTAGGTCTTTATGTTTAAATTTTTTCACCAAAATTTTCATTCCCACCTTTGAACCCTCCTATAAAAAGACACTAAAGCTTGTGTTTCACTATTTTCAGCCCTATTTCATAAAATATCAAAGTCTTTAATGTAACTCTCTAGATCTTTCATTTTCTTAAAATCTTTAAGTTCTTTAAAGGATCTTTCTAACCCCCAACCTTGCAGCATATAGCTTTCATATGTTCACCCCAAGTCTTTACTTGATTACCTTTGCTTCTTATGAAGTTTTGGTGCCAATAAAAGATCATTCCACAAGATAGTATAAGGCTAATATAAGGCTAATTTAACCTTTACAGAATCAACAATCTCTTTTATATAAAAATGTTGGTTGCACCTATATAATTATTTTTGTACATCATCACCATTAAAATTAGAGAAGTCTCATTCGAGTCTTTATAGTACTAGTTTCACTAGAATATAGTTTTAACTTCTGTGAAATAAAGCTTTGTTGGTAAGATAACCTACTGATAAGATCCTTAAGCTCCTCAAACTTGGCTTCATGGATGGACTTAGTATCTTTCGAATGTTTAACATATACCTCCAATAGTTTCATAACATGTTCATGCTTTTATTAAGGTATGATTTGTTCAAATTCATTTCGATAAGATTTTAAGTTCGTATATATTTAATAAAACTTTTATGAACTATATAACTCATATCTTTATGATTCTAAATAATAAGGATTTTTTTTTTTTATCATCATTTGCTCCAATAAGTTTGAGACTCTAATATTAAGAATACTTGCTAAAAATGTAGAACTATATTCTAACTCAAAAGTCATCCTTATGGCCCATGGTGATGGAACTGTGATCTCTAAAACATTTTAAAAGCTAATTTTAGCCCTAACAATTAAAAGTTACGTATATTGTTGCTTTTTTATGGCTATTACAATATTTCTTGTATTAGTACATTTGAAATAGTATATAAAGAATAAGGAATTATCCAAAGCAACTATTTTTGTGTCAACTTTGGAATTCATTCACAATTATTTGCATGATTTATATGCCAATGCTATAATTACTTAGTTATTAGCCAATTTACTTAAGTGAGCTACTATTGATTATTTACTATGCTTTTTTATTCGAAGATTTTAGTTTAGATTCATTAATTGATTAGTAAGTTTAAGTTGTTCTATATACTTATAAACTGCAACTTACATTCCTATGGTTTTCTAATATATTCTTGAGTCCTCATTTATTTTTAGATAAGATTGTGAGACTTTAATGTTGGTAATGCTTATGAAAAACTAAAAACTATATTAGACTTTAAGGTTATAATATAATTTATACTATCTCTTTTTTTCTCTAAAAAATACTCATCTTTTTTTAATATACAAGGAAATTAATACATGAAAGTGCGGTAACACGTTTTTTTCTTCAAAAAAAGAAGAAGAAAGAGAACATTATTAAGGTATTGGATTTTGTTTAATATGTGCAAACAATGGAGAAAGAAGGCATTGTTATTTGTTTATGTTTATGAAGTAAATAACTTCAATAGATTTCTATTATATATTTTTTATTTTTTAAAATTTTACATACAATATTAAAAATTCAACTAATGAATGCGATCAATTAGTGGATAACCACTCCTAAAAATCAAACTATGGGGAGAGCCCATCAACTCGAGGCCTCGAGTTGATTGCATGCTTACATGTGGGTTGAGAAATGCAAGAGGCATGATTTGAACGAAGGATGTCCTCTCCCCTTAGTTGACTCCTTATCACTTGACTATTGTCAGCTGAGCAATTGACTCACTCTAATTGTTCTCTTCTTATCTCAATTTTTTTTTATTTACTATAATATACTTTAAAATGAGTTGAAGTAGCCATGATTTTAATTGCACAATGAACATTGGTCATTTATTGACTCTTTAGATTCAAATATATGTTCAAGTTCATTTCAATTTGTAAGTTTAAGTTTGTATATGCTCTAAAGATTTTAGGAACTCTAACTTATGTTTTTATGGTTCTTTCTACAATTAGTTACATTATTGTTTATTGATTATTTAACATGCTTCTGGATTTGAAGATATCTGTTTAGATTAATTTTGATTAGTAAGGATGTATATTGTTTTGTAAATTTTATAAACTATAACTTCTATCTTCTTGGTTCTTGTTATAAATAGTTACATTATTATTTAGCTATAAGCCAATTTACTCGATTGAGCTACTATTGATTATTTGCCATGCTCTTAGGTTTCACAATGCCAATTCAAGTTCATTTTGATTAATAAGTTTACGTGCAACCTGTTCTAAAGATTTTATGAGCTCAAACTTATATCGTATAATTGTTATTATACTTAGTTACATTATTGTTTATTAATAATTTAATATGCTTTTAGATTCAAAGATATCTCTTCAGATTCATTTTAATTAGTTAGTTTAAGTTTGTATTTGTTATGTAGATTTTATGAATCGTAACCAATATATTTATGGTTCTTGTTATAATTAGTTGCATTATTATTTAGCTACAAGCCAATTTGCCTCATTGAGCTACTATTAATTATTTACCACTTTTAGAATTAAAAATATCTATTTTAATTAGTAAGTTTAAGTGAATATCTCTTTTGTAGATTTTATAAATTGTAACTTATATTTATAGGTTTTAATGGATTCTTGAGTCCTCACGTGCCTCCAGATAAGTTCATAAGATTTTAATATTAAAAATGCTTAAGGAAAATTGTAGAATTGCATTTGAATATTTAGTTCAAACAATCAATCAATCAATCAAGTAAATTGGCTTATAACTAAATAATAACGCAACTAATTATATGAAGAACCATAAAGATGCAAGTTATAATTTATAAAATCTACAGAATAAGCTTATTAATCAAAATGAATATGAACAAATTAATATCTTTGAATCTAAAACATGTTAAATAATCATTAAACAATAATGCAACTAATTATAATAAGAACTAGAAATATACAAGTTATAGTTCCTAAAAATCTATATAATAGATACGGACTTCAAAATTCATTGCAACCAACTCATAAATTTAGGGATTAAATCTAATTTTGCATGTTCATGGAAACAAATTATTTCATTTGGTGAAGTATTCTCCATATCTTTATCTTATGAAGCACATAGATTGAAAATTTTACTTGGCTGTAAAGAGCATTTAATAAAAATTTAGCTATCTAAATCTTTTGAGTGTCTTACTACTAGCGTATACTTTAGGAAATTCTAAATTTTCATATTTAACATTGATGAAAATAATACAAAAAAAAGAAGATCATAAACACAAAAAAAAAAAACATAATTATACCAAAAAGTTCTTGATCATAAAGTCTAATTTGATTTTGATTATTCAATATTTTTTTTTTATTTTTTGTCTAAAATTTAGTGAGATTAATTTTTATTTTGTTTTCTTAACTTTAATGAGATTAATTGACAGATACAATTCTTCAATTGATTTGTAAGAATTTTTAAAAATAAAGTCTCTTAAACTTATCCAGAGTACAAGGTGACTCAAGATTCCATTAAAATTATATAAATAAGTTACAACTCAAAATCAAAATTGGGATTCTGAACAATTATATAAAGATATATTTTATGTGGATAACTTAACAGAATTTTTTATGGACTGGTGGATGAATCTTTTAAAATTAAGCCTAGAAATTGTTGTTTAACTTTTCTTTTTCTAGGTTTTTTTTTATGTTATGTTATTTTCTTTTATATTTTAGTATTTTGATTTTCTTTCTAGTCGAGGTTGGTTTTTCTAGCCTATATATAAAAAGATTTTAGAATTTTTTTATACTTTAACCCTATTTTAATCTATTTATTTTTTTCTTTAGGTACTTATTATTGTATTGTTTAGCTTCATCTTGCATCACTTATATATCTTGAGAACAAGGTGACTCATGAAACCATATAAATGAGTTGCAACTCAATGAAGAATTGAAGGAAGAAATCTTTTTTTTTTTTTTTAATTTTCTTTCATGATGTGATTTTTTATTATAAAAAATACAAAAATAAAATTTGATTTTCAAAGCAAGGATTCATTTCTGGGGGGAAAAAAACATATTACCAAATAATAACATATCACTTAGCCCTGTTTCACTCTATAATGAAAATTGTTTGCCTTAGTTTGGGTCTTTTTTTAAGGATTGTAGAACGCTTATATCCTTTGTGATCGATTGTATCATTAAGCATTACAAACTCACCATTTATATATAACTCACGTTCATACTTCTATCGAGGAAAAAATAATGTCAACTTCTTTTTTAGGAATTTTTATGTGATTTTTCAAAAACATTTCATAATTTATTTTGAAAAACTCTACTAAAAAAATTGCATTTTAAAGATTGGTGCAATAAAAATTATCAAAAGATATTATAAAATTTAAACACTTAAAATCAACTCATTCGCACTTGTCAGTATTAGATTTTAAGATGTCAAAATAATTTTTTTTTCCTTTTAGAATGAGATCATGAATCTTTATTATAGATATGATGATAATACATAAAATCTGATTTCTTGTTTATCTTTTCTCCACGGAGAGAAGGCACAAGATATCTAGATTCTATTAACCTACTGAACTAATGATAAAAGGCTTGACTAACAACATGCTTAGAAGAAAACCCATGAACATAAAGCAACATGAAATCCATGGATTTAATTCTCCCCCACACGAATCACTGAACCACATCTCCGGAGATTTTCTGCTTTGGTGGAAGTTTTGGCTCAATATTCAGAAAGTTTGGCTTGCTTCAACATCTGAAAAAGAGAAGAAAATGAATAAGAACATATATATATAAAAGAAAAATCGTGTGTAATTCATAAATTGAAATAGAAATTATTAGCGTGAGAGAATTACCCCGACATAAACAGAAAGTTTTTGCTTGAAATTGACATGTTCAGCCTTTAGTTTCTGGAGAGCTGCCTTGCCACTATAACATTTTTGTAGAAATAATTTAATATTTCTGGTTTTTACATGAAACATTAGCTATGGTATTTTAAAAGTTAGAGAGAAATATAAATCTAACCTTTCCATATCCCCTTCTTGGAAAAGTTTTCTGAGTTTATTGTTCTCAGCATTGATTTTTGACGCGCCAAGGCTACAAGAAATTTGTTATGATCATGAAATACCATATAAGAAGACAATATTTTGGTAATACATTGTCAAATAAATTTTCCCCTACCTAGCACTACTACCCTTAAGTCGATACATCATTCTCTCCATGACGAGATAATCAACTGGGGTTGTCTCCCTAGACAGATTAACACAACAAAAAAGATATAATCATCTGGGGTTATCAGTAATATTGAAAGTAAAGAAAGAAAAGAAAACCACAGAAACATGCACAGTGCTCTACTCACAAAGCCTTCTCGATAGAAGCAATATATCTGGATGAATCCCTTAAAAACAAGGTAAAAAGATTTTCAATGAAGTCAGGATCATCTTCATTTTCAAGAGTCTCAAGATAACTCACTTGTCCTTGATCCAGAAGTCCCTGAAAGAATCAACATGCATGTTAGTGTAATCTTCGTGATTTGTGGATCGATTTTAGAAGAAGAAGAAAAAGAAACAGAAATGACTTTGAAGTTGTTCATTGGTGAAGCAAGACCTCGTCAAAGAATGATTGCCTCATGATGCTAAGTTGTTGGCGCAAGGGAGTGCTAGCCATTCTGAAAGTGAAGAAAGGAACAAACTTAGAGAAACTCTTGAGTGGAGGGAGGCTCGGGGGGGCCTGAAAGCTTAATTGTGCAGTAAAATGGCAAACCCACGGGACTATATATAGGCCAAGATTAAGCAAGAAACCAACATTTGTCACTAGACATGCAATTATTATAGCTTCTACAATGACAAATTACATCATTCAAAAATAAAATATACAGATTTGTAGTTGGTGGTCATCACATATATACCATAAATGGCTATCATACAAACAGCTGACATTGTTATTATAGAACTATTTATTGAGCAATTTAAACACTATCTATCTTTAACCATGATGAAAATCTATCATAAAAAAATAGAGGAAAATGGAAATTAGAAGAGAAGAATCAATGCCACACACCATGATGTTGTAAATTCTTAAAGGCATAATGTAATTAAACAAGATTTAGGTTGTTATTATGATAATGTAGTGGAAGAATTCAATGTCTTTAGCTTCTTATTTCTTGTTTGCACATACTTCACAAAATTCAATACCTTAGTTATGTTTTTTTTTTTCAAGATAAAAACATAATCATCACACTTTCATGTATTTTCCCACAAATTCAATAAGCTTGATATTTTGACAAAAAAATAAAGTAATTACTTTCGTAAGATTGACTGCACTAGAGATTCAAATGTAGTTCTACACTTGTCCCTAACCATTCTTAATATTAAAATTTATGTGAGGACTCAAGAATCCTATAAAACCATAAAGATATAAGTTACAATTCATAAAATCTACAAAAGAGATACGCTATAAGTTACAATTCATAAAATCTATAAAAGAGATACGCACTTAAACCTAACGACCAAAATAAATCTAACTAGATATTTTCAAATCTAAAAGCAGTAAATAATTAACAGTAACTCAATCAGGTAAATTGGCGTATAGCTAAATAATAATGCAACTAATTATAACAAGAATCATAAGGATATTGGTTACTGTTTATAAAATATATAAATAAATATGAACTTAAATTTACTAATTATAATGAATATGAAGAGATATCTTCGAATATGAAAGTACTATATTAAATTATCAAGAAACAATAATGTAACTAATTATAATAAGAACTATAAGGATATAAGTCTTAGTTAATAAAATATTTACAACAGATACACACTTAAATATACTAATTAAAATGAATCTAAATAGATATCTTCAAATCTAAAAGCATATTAAATAATGAATAAACAATAATGCAACTGAATATAACAAAAAAAACAATAATACAAGTTGCATTTCAAATCTACATAACTAATTTTTTAAAATCTTGAAGTAGTCTAGTCAGGTAATTTGGCTTAATACTAAATAATAATGCAACTAATTATAATAAGAAACATAAAGATGTAAGTTATAATTTATAAAATCTAAGTAAGAAGATATGGACTTAAATTTATTAATGAAAATAAATATGAACAAATAGCTTTGAATCTATAAGCATGTTAAATAATCAATAAACAATAATACAACTAATTTTAAATTGAACAAAAAATATACAAGTTATAGCTTCTAAAATTTACGTAATAATAGATGCGAGCTTAAACTTACTCATTAAAACGAATCTAAATAGTTATCTTTGTATCAAAAAGTGAATAAGCAATAGTAGCTCAATCAAGTAAATTGATTTATAAATAAACAATAATGCAACTATTTATAACAAAAACCATAAAGATATAATTTACAGTTTATAAAATCTACAAAACAAGACACAAACTTAAACTTACTAATTAAAATGAATATGAGCACACACCTTCGAACCTAGAAACATTGTAAATAATCAATAGTAGCTTAATTAGAGAAATTGGCTTATATCTGACAATAATAAAAGTGTGGTAAGTTGTTTTGTAAAAAGATAAGCAAAAGATAAAGAAACACTATAAGGTATTGAATTTCGTTAAATTTGTGCAAACAACATAGAAACAAGGCCACTCCCAAATTTTACATACATTATTATAAAATCAACTAAAATATTTGTTTGATTACATTACAACCTTAAGCATTTATAACATTATTTCCCGTAAGATTAATTGTTCACATTTTCTTTTCTTTTTATATCATGGACACACTCTTGAATGCGATCAACTGGTGGATGATCACTCCCAAAAAACAAACTATAGGGGAAAGCCCGTCAACTCGAGGCTTCGAGTTGATCGCACATTTACATGTGGGTTGAGAAATGCAAGAGGCAAGATTTAAACTAAGAATGTCCTCTCTCCTAGTTGACTCCTTATCACTTGATTATTTCAACTAAACTACTATCTCACTCTAATTGTTCTCTTCTTATCTCAATTTTCTTTTATTTATTATGATATACATCAAAATGAGTTGAAGCAGCTAGGATTTAAATTGCACAATGAACATTGGTTATTTATTATACTCTTAGAATCGAAGATAGGCTCAAGTTCATTTTGACATGTAAGTTTAAGTTTGTATATGTTCTAAAGATTTAGAAACTCTAACTTGTGTCTTTATGGTTCTTTCTACAATTAGTTATATTATTGTTTATTGTTTATTTAACATGCTTTTGGATTTGAAAATATTTATTTAGAATGATTTTGATTAGCAAGTATGTATTCTGTTTTGTAGATTTTATAAACTATAACTTATTTTTTCATGGTTCTTGTTATAAATAGTTGTATTATTATTTAGCTATATATAAGTCAATTTACTCGATTGAGCTACTCTTGATTATTTATCATGCTCTGAGATTCGACAATGCCAATTCTAGTGTCAACCTATTCTAAAGATTTTATAAACTAAAACTTATATTTTATAGTTCTTATTATAATTAGTTGTGTTATTGTTTATTGGTAATTTAATATGCTCTTAGATTCCAACATATCTCTTGAGATGCATTTTAATTATTTAGTTTAAGTTTGTATTTGTTGTGTAGATTTTATAAATTGTAACCAATATATTTATGGTTTTTGTTATAATTAGTTGCATTATTATTTATCTACAAGCTAATTTACCTCATTGAGCTATTATTAATTATTTACCACTTTTAGATTTAAACATATCTATTTAGACTAGGAAGTTTAAGTGAGTATCTATTTTGTAGAACTTTATAAATTGTAACTTATATTTATATAGTTTTAATGAATTCTTGAGCCCAGATAAGTTTACAAGATTTTAATATTAAAAATGCTTAAGGATAATTGTATAATTGTATTTTAATCTTTAAGTTAATCAATCAATCAAGTAAATTGACTTATAATTAAATAATAATATAGGTAATTATATCATATCACCATAAAGATGGAAATTTTAATTTATAAAATTTATAGAATAAGATACAAACTTAAACTTATTAATCAAAATGAATATGAACAAATTAATATCTTCAGCAAACAAATACAACAAGCTTTTCCTTGTCAACATAAAAGATAAAAGTTTTTTTATACGCTTCCAGTGGAGCTGCAACAGTTTGGTGCTTAATCGTTTTATGATGAAGACATTTTCTTTATCACGGGCATGGCTGCGGTTGCACCTGTGTTTCCAGACCAAAAGCATCAAATGATATGCTTTTAACTTGAAAAAGAGGGTGCGCTCCAGCGTTCATAAACAGGCACTTGAAAGAAAGGAGATGATGGGGCAAACAGGGACTTGAAGCAAATAAACAGCAAAATATGGATGGATGGATAATTAATGGGCCAAACTAATTGTTTTTATCATAGCCCAAAATGCAATTTCAGTGGATCTTAGTTTAGCCCAACTTAAATAATACACATTTATGCAGCACCAAATATGTATGCACTGTTTTTTTTTTTTTTTTTTTGAAATCACTCTGTTTCCTCTGTTTTTACTCTTCAAACGACTCTGTTTCATCAGATTTGTTCTGTGTGAAAGCTATACTTGGATGTTTCATTTTCTTTTTTTGTCATCTCTGTTTTGTTCTCTATCTCTTCTTCTTCAACTGTAAATGACCAAATCTACAGCTTTGCAGAACTCAAAGGTCAAGTAAGCAAATAAAAGCATACTTGTTAAACACAACATGAGAATTGACTAACAAATCAGTTATTTTTATTAAAATGATGTTGTTTTTTCATGGTTCTTGTTATAAATAATTGCATTATTATTTAGCTATATATAAGTCAATTTACTCGATTGAGCTACTCTTGATTATTTATCATGCTATGAGATTCGACAATGCCAATTCTAGTACTTATTCTAAAGATTTTATGAACTAAAACTTATATTTTATAGTTTTTATTATAATTAGTTGCGTTATTGTTTATTGGTAATTTAATATGCTCTTAGATTCGAAGATATCTCTTGAGATGCATTTTAATTATTTAGTTTAAGTTTGTATTTGTTGTGTAGATTTTATAAATTGTAACCAATATATTTATGGTTCTTGTTATAATTAGTTGCATTATTATTTATCTACAAGCTAATTTACCTCATTGAGCTACTATTAATTATTTACCACTTTTAGATTTAAAAATATCTATTTGGACTAGAAAGTTTAAGTGAGTATCTATTTTGTAGAATTTTATAAATTGTAACTTACATTTACAAGTTTTAATGAATTCTTGAGCCCTCACGTATCTCCGGATAAGTTTACAAGATTTTGATATTAAAAATGCTTAAGGATAATTGTAGAATTGTATTTTAATCTTTAAGTCAATCAATCAATCAAGTAAATTGACTTATAACTAAATAATAATATAGGTAATTATATCATATCACCATAAAGATGGAAATTTTAATTTATAAAATTTATAGAATAAGATACAAACTTGAACTTATTAATGAATATGAACAAATTAATATCTTCAGCAAACAAATACAACAAGCTTTTCCTTGTCAACATAAAAGATAAAAGTTTTTTTATACGCTTCCAGTGGAGCTGCAACAGTTTGGTGCTTAATCGTTTTATGATGAAGACATTTTCTTTATCACGGGCATGGCTGCGGTTGCACCTGTGTTTCCAGACCAAAAGCATCAAATGATATGCTTTTAACTTGAAAAAGAGGGTGCGCTCCAGCGTTCATAAACAGGCACTTGAAAGAAAGGAGATGATGGGGCAAACAGGGACTTGAAGCAAATAAACAGCAAAATATGGATGGATGGATAATTAATGGGCCAAACTAATTGTTTTTATCATAGCCCAAAATGCAATTTCAGTGGATCTTAGTTTAGCCCAACTTAAATAATACACATTTATGCAGCACCAAATATGTATGCACTGTTTTTTTTTTTTTTTTTTTGAAATCACTCTGTTTCCTCTGTTTTTACTCTTCAACGACTCTGTTTCATCAGATTTGTTCTGTGTGAAAGCTATACTTGGATGTTTCATTTTCTTTTTTTGTCTTCTCTGTTTTGTTCTCTATCTCTTCTTCTTCAACTGTAAATGACCAAATCTACAGCTTTGCAGAACTCAAAGGTCAAGTAAGCAAATAAAAGCATACTTGTTAAACACAACATGAGAATTGACTAACAAACCAGTTATTTTTATTAAAATAATGTTGTTTTTTATTTTTTATTGTTGATTCAGACAATTTTAACTATGTCAATTAAGTCATTAAGAATCCAATTGAATTTCATCGATTTCATTGGATTAATATCTTTTCGAGTTCAACTTAAAACTCGGCTCTAGTTAAGCTTTGAATTGTGGATTTTTCAAATCAACCCGTTGAGCATAATGGATTTCAGCCTCACCTTCTCAACCTTAAAGGACTTGGAGGAAAAATTTTATATCAAGGAGGGAAGAAAATTAAAATAGAACTTCAGTGATTTTACCATGTCAATAACTCAAAAGAGAATGAATTTATATTACTCTTTTTAACAATAAAACAAGAACGAACATGAAAAACTCACGCTAGAAAGTTAAGAACGATCTGCAGAAAAAGTCCAAGATTGGCACTATTAATAAGGAAGCATTTCCTGCTAGACTTTTTGCATAGAGATAAAATGCTTCTCTATGTTTCTCAAATGGAGCTGTTCCTTCCATGTCTTTGTAATGCATATGTTATTCAGATCATATGCACTATTTTCAAAGTAATAAAAAATTTCCTATGTCAACTTTGATGAGTCAATGTCCAAGCTTTTGAATTTTGTTACTTCAAATGAATACTTCACTTGTTGCAATAACATCTTCAAATCTCCTCATTTTCGAAAGTTTGAACTTGCAAGGACATTCAAATAAATACACATATTCAACTATTTAAATGAAAAAAGCTGTGATCTTGCTAATCGTTTGAATTGCTGAGTTCTCCCTCAGTAACTCTTGTCTTTGTGATTGTGAATTCTAAACTACCAAGCAGAAAATCTGCAGTTCTCGTAAAGCAAGTAAGCCCAGAATGGACCTCAGGTTAAACCCCCCCTTTTGATTTTTCAGGGAGAAAATCAAGATTTTTAGCAAACAAAAGAAGACATATTATTGAATTTGTTTGAAATATCACAGAAGGAAATTTTGTCATTAACTTGCTTGCCTAAATGTTATTGGATCGTGCCGAAATCTCATCGATGATGACAAAGAAAAACCTTATGATAAGCGATGCATAAAGAGAAATATTATTACTAGCATTAATCTTGTTTTGACCCGATGTCTTTGTAGCTCCCTTTGATCACCAAGATGAGAGAGATGGGATACTCTGCTCGTTTCTAAAGAAATTGGTAGGATCGACTTCAGTCTTGACGCGTACCAACCTCTCGAAGTTGTTCTTGAAATACTTCCGACCCCAAATGCTTGCTTGTTTATAACTTGTGGTGCCTGTCAGGTTATTTATTCCGAGGTCAAGATCTCTGTAATTCACATAAGCTTCTCGAGGATTGTTTGAAACATATGTAGTCAAGTAACTGTAAAGCCTTCTAATCCAAGCCACATGCCTTCGGGATGCCTCCTTGCTTTCTTCACTCCAAGACACACTGGAGACTAATACGTATAGATTACCAGCTCTATGTGGAAATGGAGTGCTAGACTCCGAAATCTCATCCATTTTCCCCCCGTAAGGGATTAGGATAAGTGCAGGCACCTCGATGTCTTCTTCAAAGAACCTTTCCCATATCCCCTCAAATGCAATTTCAGGCAGAGGTTCCTTCACGTAATCTGATTTTGCTTTGAATCTTGGTATGGATCGAGGAGTCCTATTTAGCAACACATCCAAGGATGCATTACTTGTAAATCCACCAGTGTAGAAGACCGACTCAATCCAACTCATTTCAAAGCAATCATCTTTTACCAAACCAAGCTCAGGGAAGCTCCCTTGCATCACAGGAAGAAGCTGGTCAACCTCACCAAGAAACAAGGAGAAGAATGTAGCTTGTATTGTTGTGTTTCCTTCTTGACTTGAATTAACTCTGGTTACTAGCACATCGATGACGATATCTTCAGGAAGCGTATTAGCAACGTATTGCCACCGATGGAGAAGCTTTGTTGCATTTTGTTCCAAGGTTCTTGAAACAGAAAACATAGTCACTGTGGACGGAACTTCAACCAAACTTATTTTCCATGCAACAACCACTCCAAAGCTTTGCCCTCCTCCGCCTCGTATGGCCCAAAACAAGTCTTCTCCCATTGATGCTCTATCAAGGATCCTGCCTTTAGAATCAATTAAATGAGCATCAATCACATTATCTGAAGCGAGGCCGAATTTGCGCACCATGGTGCCATGTCCTCCACCACTAAAGTGTCCTCCAACACCTATCGTAGGGCAACTACCTGCTGGGAAGGCAAGAGTTCTGCTTTTCTCAGAAATACTATAATAAAGTTCCCCTAGTGTTGCACCAGCCTGAACCCAAGCAGTTCTATTCGTCGCATCAACATTGACAGCTCGTAGACTGATGAGATCAATTAAGACAAACGGGACAGCTGCCATGTAAGATAGACCTTCAAAATCATGCCCGCCACTCCGTATTCTAATTTGTAAGTTATGTCTCTGCGAGCAAAGGATGGCAGCCTGGATGTGTGATGCATTCGTTGGTGTAACGATGACAAGAGGTTTTAGCTCAGAAGAATTGAACCTGAGGTTCCGTATTGAGAACTGCAAGATAGAGCCATACGAGGAGTTGTTTGGGGTGTGAACTACATTTGACATGGCTGCGGAGTCTTCAAAATGAAGGGAAAGGCATTTTAGAAAATCCTCACGAGGGTGAGCTGGTATGATCCATGAAAATGAAACGAGAAGACACAGTAGAAATGGTAGCATTGAAGCTTTGAGACAAGTCATTTTTCTAATGTTTTCCGAGTATAGAATCCTGCAAAGGACTCCCTATTTATAGTATCAGGGGGATATCTTGCTTAGCAAGTAAAATGAGCATGATCATGGCTAGATTGCTCAAGTCCATTGAGAAATTAACAAAAAAAGAACTTGCACACAAGATAGGTGGCGTCAAACACATCCTTCATTACGTTTTCTGCATAAAAAATATTATCTGAGATTTCTCAGAGCTCAGGATGCTTTATTTTCAAAGTATTTAATATATTATATTTCAATTTGTATTAGTCAATGTCCAAGCTTTTGAATTTTGTTTCTCAAATAAGTGCTTTATCTTCTTACTATGAGCCAAATTAAAACATCAAATCTCATCACCTGTCCCCATCTCTCAAAGTTCGATTTTTCGAGGAAGATCAAATCCACACTATTATCACACATTACAATAATAATAAAATAAAATAAAAAGCTTATAATATTGGAAGCCATTTGAATGTCTGAAATTTCCTGGTTATTTGCAACTAGTAGGTGGTTTAAATGACCATTCACTTCGAGACTTATCCTTAGTAACCTTGGCCTTTGAGGTTATCAAATCACTCCGTGCACTTTGTTTTCGTTAAAGAAAAATATAAAATTATTATTGGAGCTTTTCACTTAATAATTTAAATTTAAAATTTAAAATTGATATTGTTTTTTAATATGATTTCAAAAGTTTAATAATTAAACGGTAAAGAATTTAAATCTCTGTTTAATCTAATAAAATGATTAAACCCAAAATAATGATATAAACTTGTAAATTTCAAACCTAAACAAAATATAAAGTTATTTTTTGCACTTCACCCAACAATTTAAACTTAAATTTTTATATAAAACATTTTTTTAAACAATTTTTATCTTGAATTTATTGTAATTTAATTTTTTATTTTTATTTTTTACATGGTTTTTGTTCTCTCTCTTTTTTTTTCTATCCAAGAATTATAAACTATATTCTCATGAATACGTGGTTTAGATATAAGAAACCTTTGATGATGATCACATTCAGCATATTCAAAACCTGGTCGGCTGCTTAATTTAGCTTAATTTAGGTAATTGTTGGTTTTGTGATAGTAGTTGTTTTTTAAAATAAATTTTACTTAAAAATTTATTAAAATAATATTTTTAACAAAAAAAAATAGCACAGCCCCATAGTCTTTGAAGTCAAACAGTGCCTTAGTCATGAAGTTTCATGTTTCATTAATATTTCTTTGAACTTGGACGGCTTTGATAATGGCTCAATGTGTATTTTATCTCACCTTCCACTTTGACCAATGTCAATAGTTTCATCAGTACTTGAAGCTTTCTGTTTTTTATTTTATTCTTAGTGAATTCTTCTGTTGAAATATTTAATAAAAATTTGGGATTGATACATCGAGCCGAGGGAGAAAATCAAAATTATTAAATTACAAAGGACAGCATATGATATTGAATTAGCATATATAGATGATTTAAAAATGAACTTTTATTTACAATATGTCTCTACTGACCCTATTTTCTACACGATCAAATTGTATATTGGACTTGAAGCAAACATTATGGATATTGAAAAAACAAGAAAAATGTTATTAGCTCATTACTCTTCCTTTGATCACCATGGTGAGAGAGGTGGTATGCTTTGCTCATTTCAAAAGAAATTTGCAGGATCAACTTCTGTCTTCACCCGTACCAACTTGTCGAAGTTGTTCTTGAGATATTTCCTACCCTAGATGCTTGCTTGTCCTTAACTTGTGCTGCCTGCAGGGTTATTCATTCCGATGCCAAGATCCAATTTGTTTGCGGGAGAAACCACTAGTGATGGCTTTAAAACACTCAGAAAGAATAAAACACAAATTAAGTTTTATTTCAATAACACAAGTTTACAACTACACAAAATCTTACAATACACACCCTCTCTTTGCGAAACATAAGAAGTCATGTAACTGTGTAAAGCCTTCTAATCCAAGCTAGATGCCTTTCTGATGCGGGTTCTTCACTCCAAGCCACCGTATAATGGGTAATTTTGTATAGATTACCAGCTCGATGCGGAAATGGAATGCTAGACTCTGAAATCTTATTCATTTTTCCTCCATAAGGAATGAAAGTCATTGCAGGCACCTCGATGTTTTCGTCAGAAAACCTTTCCCATATCTCTTTCAATACAATTTCAGCCATAGGCTCCTCCACAAAATCAGATTTTACTTTGAAATTTGTTGAGGATTGGGAACTCCTGTCGAACAACATATTCAGGGATGTATTCCTTGGGAATCCATAAACGTAGAGGATATATGGACTCAATCCAACTCATTTCGATGCAGTCATCTCTTACTATACCGAGGTCAGGAAAGCTCCCGTGCATCCACAGAAAGAAGCTGGTCAACCTTGCCAAGAAATAGGGAAACAAACATAGCTTGCACTGCTGTATTTCCTCCTTGGCTAGAATTAACTCTTCTTATAACCGCTGTAAGGAAGAGATCTTCAGGAAGCTTATTTGCAACGTATTGCCACTGATGGATTAGCTTGGTTGCGTTTTGTTCCATGTTTCTTACGACAGTGAAGACTGTAGATGGAACTTCAACCAAGTTTATTTTCCAAGCAACAACCACTCCAAAGCTATTTCCTCCACCCCCTCGAATGGCCCAGAATAAGTCGTCTCCCACTGATTCCCTGTCAAGAATCCTGCCTTTAGCATCTATTAATTGAGCATCAACTATATTATCAGCAGCATGTCCATATTTGCGTAGCAACAGCCCATACCCTCCTTTCTTACTATGACAAGACATTTTCAGGCAAGATTTCATAATATAATTTATATTATTTTTAATATATTCCCTTAAGGGATAGTGAGATTCGAACTCGTAATCGCTTGATCATCAAGACTTCAAGACTTTAATATCATGTCAAAGAATCATCTCAATTCAATAATTTAAATTGTTGGGTGAGGTTTCAAGATATAATTTATATTATTTTTTAACACACCCTTCATGTGAAAGCTTTTCGGGCTTGAAATTTATATAGAATCATATTATCTTATACTTAATTTTTATCAAATAAATAAGGAATAGTGAGATTCGAACTAGTGATCGCTTGATCATCAAAGCTTTAATATCATATCAAAAAAAAATATCAATCCAATAACTTAAGCTGTTAGGTAACATAAACAACCCGTCAAAATAGCTACAAGATAATCAAAATAGAAGGAAAGGCATCGAAGAAAATCCTCGTGGGTGTGAGATGATGTTGCCAACGAGGATGAAGAGAGAAGAAAAACTAGAAACGGAAGCATTGAAGCTTTTCGAGGAGCCATCTCTATTTCTATCTTCTTTGAAGTAATAGAAGCCTGCAAGCAACTCCCTTCCCTTGTTTATGATAAATCAAAGACGAACGAACCAGCTTGCACCCAAGAAACCTGAAGTTGAAGGTAAAAGCTTTCTATATTGAGTTCAAATGGAGCAGTTTGTTCTTTATAATAGTAAAACATATGCTATCATCACATTACACGCGAATGGATCTGTTCAGGTTGCTCTTAACAATGTTTTTCTTCCACTCATAGGCTCTCCTCTACTAGCTTTCAGCTTTTTCTATTTCAATTTGCTTAGTCATTGTCCAAGCAATTGGATTAATTTTCTTTCATTTTCAAAAGTATTTAATAACCATAATGATCTTTCAACACCTACTCGGTGATCTGTCTTTCTGGGCAGAATCAAGAAGTAAAAATATTGCAGCAAGCTGAACAGTTCTATTTTTTAACTTGAAGTACTCGTCATGCAATTCAAGCTTATCCAGTTACCCATATCATCATCATCTGCTCATAAGACAAACACATAAATCTAGCTGACGGACGCATATTGAAGTAAACTCTAAATATAAAATAATACAATAAAGATACCAATTTGATTTTTACTATTCAATATTTTCTCTTCACGCAGTTTACTTTACTGAATAAGGACCGCAAATCCTTAATTAAAGCAAAAAAAACTAAAATAATAAATTAGAAAACCTAAAAATAAAATAAAAATAACTAAAGCACTAAATATATTATGAAATTTGAAATCCAAAAAAACGAAAATACCTTGAACAACGCCTTCTAAGCCTAATTTAAAAGTATTTATGAACTCGTTTTCTTATAACAAGCCTAACTTCTTAAAGAACTGGATCTTTGAAATCTCCTAGAAAAATTTAAGCACACTCCAACAATTAAATAAAAAATTACAAAATTTTTCATTAAATCAATTGTTTTGCCTCTTCTTGGGCTTAGCTTTTTTCTATTGGTTTATTATAAATATTCTTATAAGGATATCTTCATAGCCTAACAGTGATAGATATGTAACTGATGGGCAAGAACTACTCCATCAACTTTGCATCATTTCAATTTGTTTTTGATATTCTTAGTAGTGTAAAACCCAAACTTTTAGCTCAAGCTCAAGCTCAAACTCAAATCAATTCAAACTCGATCTAAATTAACCTAGCTAGGTATATAAGAAAAAGTTGTAATAAAATTGTTTTTCTCTCTTCTAATTCTTGTTATTGTCATAACCCTCCACTCATCAAACCAAGAATCTCAGTTTTTTATTTTGAGTTTTTTGGTTCAAGAAAGGTAAAAGTAGCGAGTAAGTGATTCCATTTCATGTTATTTTTTATTATGTGTTGTTAGAAATAAAGCTTTGTTAATTGATTTATTTAATTGATTTGTTATGGGTTAATAAATTTGTTTAAACTTTGCTGGAAAATCTGGACAGAATGGTCTTAAGGTTGAAAATTATAATTTAATCCTTAAACTTTGGAGAATTATAATTTGACCCCTGAAATGTACTTTGGAATTCTGGTAAGCATTCTTATGCGGTTAAGGATAATACATCTCAGTTAGTTTAGAATAATTAGGAGGCTTAACCTATTGGTTAGGATAATACATCTCAATTAGTGAAGACATCTGCAAGTTGATCCCTGAGAGGAAATAAAACGAATCTGATCTCCTTCTTCGCAACTCTATCTCGGACAAAATGATAATCAACCTCAACATGTTTTGTGTGAGCATGAAAAACAAGATTCACAGACAAATAAGTGGCACCTAGGTTATCACACCAGATGATAGGAGCAGAAACAGATGGAATCTACAGATCTGTTAATAAATATTGAAGCCAGATAACCTCAGTAGTGCCATCAACTAAGGCTTTGTACTCAGCTCCAGTAGAAGAGCGAGCAACTGTACATTGCTTACCTGATTTCCAAGAAATTGGTGTCTGACTAAATAACACAAGATAACCATCTGTAGATTTACGATCATCAACACCGCTTGCCCAATCTGTATCTGTAAAACCATATAAGGCAAAGGAAGAACTACAAGTAATATAAAGGTCATATGATGTTGTACCCTTAAGATAACGTAATATGTATTTAACAGTAGCCCAATAAGAATCTATAGGAACATATATAAACTGACAGACTCTATTAACAGCAAAGCAAATATCTGGGTGTGTAAAAGTGAGATATTGAAGAGCACCCATAATTTGATGAAAACGTGTAGCATCATAAAACAAGGGATCTGGCAGAATGGTAGCTTTGGATGTAGAGATAGGAGTAGCAACAGGTTTGCAAGATAACATGTCAGCACGAGTGAGGATGTCTAGTGTATATTTATGTTGTCGAAGTATAAGACCCATAACAGTAAGCTAAACCTCAATACCCAAAAAATAATGAATAGAACTCAAGTCGCGAAGCTTAAATTCAGAGCTCAATAGTTGTATGAGGCGTTAAAGTTGAAGAGAGTTGCTACCCGTAAGTAGAATATCATCAACATAGACCAGAAGATAACAAATATCATTACCAACAGAGAAGATAAACAATGAGGTATCCACTTTAGAGGCATGAAAACTAATAGATAACAAGAAATCATTCAAACGAGTGTACCAAGCCCACAGAGGCTGTTTTAACCCATATAGAGACTTATGCAATCGACACACATGAGAGGGGAGAACAGAATCAACAAAACCTGGAGGTTGTTTCATGTAAACCTTCTCATCAAAAACTTCATTGAGGAAGGCATTATGGATATCAAGTTGATGAATTTTCCAATCACTTAAAACAGCAATGAAAAAGACTAGTTTAACAGTTGCCTGTTTGATAACAGAACTAAAAGTTTCAGAGTAATCAATACCTTCTTGCTGAGTGAAACCTCTAGCAACTAGACATGCCTTATACCTCTCGATGTCACCATCAAATCGGTGTTTAATCTTGTATACCCACCGACTACCAACAACATTCATTAAAGGGTGACACGACATTAAGAA
>NC_133284.1:53667907-53676680 GCF_005239225.2 Populus alba | reverse complement strand
TATTACAGTGCAGTCTTCTCTTGAGCAAGTTCTTACAGGGATAAAGAATTGATTGAATACTGTAAATTGATCATGTTGGTTTCAAATCAAAACCTGTATCCGTATGTCAATCCCCTCTTCAGAGCTCTGCACATACTGAGAGAATCTCCGACAAGCAAAATGATTGCCCTTCCAAATCCCACAAAACAACCATGATTTTGTTATAGAATACTGGCTATTTGAGTAGCACTTCGTCATAGGATAGATAATTGTTTTCCCTTGAAAAAAAATTAATACATTGGATTTTTCAAAGTATTTTTTAATATAAAAAAATTCTCAACCATAAAAACTTTAAGACGAACTGAATAAATCTATAATTGACAACCATTTAACAATTCAATGTTAAATGAATTTTTTTTTTATAAAAAAAAAGCAACAAAAAATTGATTAGGGTTAAGTAGGATTACCTACTAATCTCGTGACCATGGATACAAGATTGAGATAACCTTTTAAAAAGAAAAGTGAAAACAAAGGCAAGAAGATCAATTTGTAAAAAAAAAAATATTAAAGAATGAAATTAAATTTGTTTTTTAAAAAGAACCTACAAAAAAAAAAAACTAAAGTCAAACACATGTTAACCTTTTTAAAAACTAGTAATTGTGGTCATGAGGCTGTGAGTAATGATATATAAAGCAAAAAAAAAAAAAAAATCAAAACAAAACTCTCAACAAAATAATGCTCAACAATAAAACTTTTTAAAAAATCAATCTTAAAAAAAGTAATAAAAAAAAAAATCTAAGCCAATCCGGGTAACTTTACTAACCTCGTGAACATGGATAGAGAATTGTGATAACCCAATATAATGAAAAGCGAAAAAAAAAAACATAAAGGCTATTTTTTTTTTAAAATCAAATATTGAAGAGTGAAATTGAAAAATGAATCAGTTTTGTAAAAAGACCTAAAAACACAAAAAACAGCTTGTGTTAAACTTAAAAACAAATAACAGAAATATCAATAAAGCCCCTAGACACCATTTCTTTCTTTCTTTCTTTCTTTTTTCTCTTAAGATTATTTTAGGCATTACCTTGTTCCAAAACAATGTTAGAATTAGATAATAACCGATGTGTTTCTAAGAAAAGACTATGTTACCCCACACATTTTAGAGTTACTTATAACTAGTTTATTAACCCACACTCCATTGCAGGTCAGACCAAATTTTTTTTTAAATGTAAAAAACAAATGTCAAAATTGTAGAGAATTTTTTGGCAATGTCATTAAATCTAACGAAGCATGTCAATCTTGAAACCTTTAGATCTGGTTCTTTACCTAGTTTGAGTTTCAAAATAAACCATGTAGGAGTTGTCCCAACATGAATAGGTCAACTTCAAGGGTCCAAAGAAAACCCGGATGATAGGTAAAAACATGTCTCAACTTTTTTTTTAAAATATTTTTATTAAGATGAAATTTTTTTTAAAAAGAAAATGTTATGACAAAAAAATATTGGATCAACCTTAGTCAACTCATGTATGTCCCTAGTCATGAACTCTCTCAACTTTAACAATTTAAACTATTTTTATTTAATTATATGATAAAAAATATATGATATCAAAATTGAAAACCAACTCAATACTGAGATGTTTTTTGGATTCCATAGTAATTCTACAAAAAGCAAATCAAAGGAAAAAAAATACATGATTGAAAAAAAAAATCAATTAAAAATTAAAGGAAAAAAAAAGCCATATAGGGTTTGGTTGATAAACCCGTTAAACTCACAAACCGGATCAAGTTACTAAACTCATTGACTAGGTTATGGACCCCACTAGGATTGATAACTTGGTTTTTTTTTTTTCCCTTCAAAGCTATTGTTTATTTAACTATATGATAATAAAAAAAATATGATTGAAAAATCAAGCACCAAACCCAATATCGAGATATTTGTTTGGCCCTCATCCCTAACTAACCTAATATAGCAACCCATTCTTCTTTCGTTTCTCTTTGGCTCCTATTTGCTCTCTTTTTTCCTCGGATTTTAGTGAGTAGCTTATGTCATTCTTCTTCCCTCCGGGCTTCAATGTTTTTCTATTATTCAATTTTAGTTCAATTACTCTTGATCTTTTAAAAAATTGAAGAATCCAAACAATTTCTTGCAAAATCAATCATCAATCCAATATTGAGATAATTATTTTATACAGTAGAGCGTACAAATAAAAAAAGTATATCAAAATAAATTATTAATAAAAAAAATCCTATTCAACACAAATCAATGGTCAAAATTAAAATAAAGACATTTTGATGACTAAAGGAAAAAAAAATAGAAGTCAAATCACATTTATTTAAAACAACAAAGGGCTATTCTTTTGTCTTGTTTTCAATTTTGCTTTCTTGGTTTTAACTTACATAAAACAATAATATTAAATTCTCTTTTTAAAAAAAAATTGAGCATTAGCTTTGAGATATTTTTTAACATAAAATAAATTATCAACTCCAAATCTCAATAAACAGACAATCTAAGAAGTAATTTAAAAAGAAAGAAAATTCAATAATTGAAGCAAAAATACAAAAAATAAAAAGTGTATTACTATAGTAAGCCACAATGTTTATGGTATGGTGAACGATGTTTTCCCTATACATTGAGTTTTTTTTCTTAATAGATTTTAACTTGAAATTTCACTTCATAATTTAAAAGTTTAAGTTAAGATAGTTCTTTAACATGATATTATATTTTAATGATTAAGTAGTCAATAATTATCAAAATTTCATCTAACAACTTTAATTTTTGAGTTATGATGACTCTTATTAAAAATTTAATAGGTTTCCCACCAATATATGCAGCAGTGTCTTAGAAATATAGAGCAATCAAACAAGGTGTTTCAATATGCAGGATAATTTCACAATAAAAAATGTGTCTAGAAAATACAGAGACATCAAACATGCCGTGTTGATCATGCTCGAGATAGTTTATAAAAGAAAAGTATGTATGCTAAAAGAGAAAACAAAAGAGACTTTCTTATATATTATTGTGTTTATTCTACAAGTCCTTACAGATATTTATATAGAAAATGAGGGAGCTTTACAAGAAAGGAAAACATAATTACAAGAACATCATAATGCATACTTGTAGCACAAAGATTAGACATGATTATAGGAGCAACGATCCCATTATACTAGTCAAGATGCAAGTCCGTGATCCTAACTTTGTCTTATTTATCATTATCAGATATAATTTTATCTTTGTCTTTTCTATTTTATCTATTTTATTTTATTATCTTCATCTCTTTTATTTTAGGACACTAATCTAACGCTAACCAATAAATCAAGGTCGGTAAAGAAGCTAAAAACATGCAAAATGATTCTTTCTTTTGATTTTCTAGTCTCGTTTCTCCTTTTTTTTTTTTTTTTTTATAGTTTTCTAAATTTCCTCTTGGAAAATTCTGAATTTTCTTTCTTCTTCTCATGTTTATATATATGACGATTCTAATGTAGTTAGGTGACAACTTCCAAGAGCCGAACTATATGGGAGAGCCTGTAAACTCGAGGTATCTAGTGATGATACTCATACATGTGGGATAGTAAATAAAAGTGATAGATTCAAATCATAAATGTTCTTTCTCTCTAGTTAACTCTTTAGTAACTATTACCAATTGATCTACTAGTTTTCCAATTTGTTGTACTCTCTAATCAATTCTTCAGTCACTACTATTCTGCACTCAGCACAAAATCTCAGGTTCTTATTGTCAAAATGAATTGAGGGACAAAGTGATTTTTCGAGGAATTGAGTTCTTTACAATTTTTCCACTATATTTAATTATAATCTTCATGAGTACTCTAAAAGAAAAAAGAAAATAAAAAATTAAAGTAGAAGAAATATTTGTCTTATTACAACAATGCATCAAACTTTCGTGTGTAAATATATATACACGTTTAAGGTGGGGTTGTGTGTCGGCAGCAGTTAAAAATCCAAGGATACAAAATCTTCCTTGCCAAACGATCCCGAAATATTTGTTTAATGCATAACGTCTATATTAGTGGAAACGTGTTTTAATCCAAAATAAAATATTTGCTTATGAATATGACTTTGATATATGCAGACAGGTCAAGATACGAATTCAGATTTGTGAAAACCAAAAAGATTATCCAGAATTTATTTATTACTACAGTGCATCAAACTTTAGTGTAGACGTTTAAGGTGGGGTTGTGTGTCGGCAACAGTTAAAAATTAATCCAAGGATACAAAATCTTCCTTGCCAAACGATCCCGGCTGTGCTAAGTAACTGGCAGAATGATTCTTTCAAGCTATGCATCTCTGTGGATATTTGGAGTCCTGCTTCTCTCTCCTTCTCTGATAATTTCACTTCCAATTCGGGATAGCTTTCTACAATGTCTCCAAAAAAATTCTGACATATCCTTTCCATTCTCCACTTTGCTGTACTCTCCAGTCAATTCTTCATTCACTTCTATTTTTCAATCTTCAGCACAAAATCTCAGGTTCACGCTGCCTTTGACTCCGAAACCAGAACTTCTTTTCAAACCTGTGGAGGAATCCCATATCCAAGCTGCTGTTATTTGCTCAAAACAGCTCGGAATTCACCTCAGAGTTCGCAGTGGAGGCCATGACCGTGAGGGGCTCTCTTATGTCTCTGAAATTGACACACCTTTCATTGTTGTAGACCTGGACATGCTACGTTCTATCAGCATTGACATTGATGGTAATAGAGCTTGGGTGCAGGCAGGTGCTACAATTGGTGAGCTTTTACTATAGAATTTCAGAGAAAAGTGAAAAACATGGCTTCCCAGCTGGTGTTTGTCCTAAGTGTGGTGTTGGTGGACACATTACAGGAGGTGGATATGGCTCCATGTTTTAGAAAATATGGCCTTGCTGCGGATAATGTCATCGATGCTCGTATAATAGACGCACAGGGAAGAGTGTTTGACCGGAAAGTCATGGAGAAGATCTTTTTTGGGCAATAAGAGGAGGTGGAGGCGGCAGCTTTGGAATCATTTCTGCCTGGAAAGTTAAACTGGTTCCTGTTCCATCAACTGTGACAGTTATTTAGGGTTGCCAAGACTTTGGAACAAGGTGCGACTAACCTCCTCTACAGATGGCAACAAGTGGCTGATAAACTTGACGATGACCTCTTCCTCTCTGTCAGTGTACAATTGAAAATGCTTGTAAGAAATGTAAAAAAAACTATTTCAACTTCCTATGATGCGTTGTTTCTTGGTGATACCAAGAGACTCCTACAGGTAATGCAAGAAAGCTTTCCCTGAATTGGGCTTGCAACAGCAGGATTGCATTGAAACAAGCTGGATCAATTCAGTGCTATATATGTCTTTCTTTCCAACAATACAACTCCTGAAATTTTACTTCAACGGAATAATTTGTTCAAACGCTACTTGAAAGGCAAGTCAGACTTTGTCAAAGAACCAATACCTGAAACCGCACTTGAAGGGCTATGGGAAAGGTTATTTGAAGAAGAGAACCCTACCATGGTATTGATTCCTTATGTGGAATGATGAATAAAATCTCAGAATATCAGATTCCTTACCCTCATAGAAAGGGCAACCTGTTCATGATCGACTACTCAACCAGCTGGAAAAGATCCTTCTGAGAATGCTGCAAAGCCATATTGATTGGGTTAGGAAGATTTATGAGTACATGGCACCTTATGTCTCCATGAATCCTAGGGAAGCGTATGGAAATTACAGGGATCTTGATCTGGGCATGAACAAGAAGACTAACACAAGTTGTGAAGAAGCAAGTGTTTGGGGTACCAAGTACTTCAAGGATAACTTCTACAGATTGGTACAAGTGAAGACCAGAGTAGATCCTGATAACTTCTTCAGACATGAACAGAGTATTCCTCCTTGCCACATCTCAGAGAAAGAGAGATTGAAGTGTGTTTCATGGTGTTTAAGCTTATGGAAGACATAATAAACGAAAAATGTGAGACTCCATTGTGACTGAATAAGATATAATGATGCAGAATTATAACATAGCAAACAACACCCCTACGCTTTTTCCATGATTCAACAGGTTTTCAGCAAATTAATCACACTTCTGCCGTTTCTATATCAGATTCCAAAGGCTGTCATGATCACTCCACTGCTCTTCTGGTAACTGATAAGCAGAAATAATGCAGATTTTTCCATTGTTCCAAAGGCTGTCTGATAACTTCTTCAGACATGAACAGAGTATTCCAAAAGACTGATCCTCCCTTTCTATTCCAATTACTCACATAGGAAATACAGTAACCTCAAGAAACCACGGAGCATCACCGTGGAATTAGATCGGGCTCCACCGATCTGCTCTGTTTCTTCCCCCGATCTGCTCTGTTTTCTTCCCCCTACAGATCTGAGCTCCACCTCTCTTCCCCCGATCTCATCTGCAGGCTCCACCAAACCAGCCTCTCAGCCACCGTCACCTCCATATTCTTTTATCATCACTAAAGACTGGAGAAAGATGAAGAAACGAAACACAAGCCATCACTAAGTTAGCATGAAGGGAATGACGCGGACATGAAGGGAATGTGAAGAGAGATCGGAGTAAGTCTCTCTCTTTCTGTAGTGCTACTTCAAGCTTGAATTGCTTTGCTCGTTGCTAGATGATGCTGTCTGGTTTTCTTTGAGAGTTTGGTTTTCTCTGCTTCTAAGTTACAGCAGCTAGATCTCCTCATCATTGATGTTTATGCGTGTCACTCGCTATATGAGAATCTAGTATGTTTTGCTGAGTGTTATGTTCGGGAACAAATATTGGGCCATTAACCTTTTTCAAGCAGTGATGGAGTAGGAGTGCAGTTAAGAACACACCCTAGCTGTTTGACAGAATGCCGATGAAGATGATAGTCATTTTAGTGTTGCTGCTTGTAACAACCCAGGAGGTGGTGCTAACCAGAGAAAGCTAAACAATAATGCTGTAAGCATAGAAACAAACAATAAAAAATCCATAAAAACTCAGAATGCTTCCCCTCCAACAAGCCTCCAATTCTGTCTATCCTCCCCTCCCCCTCAAACAAACCTCCAATTATGTCGATCCTCCCCTCCCCTGCTTCCCAGGTCTTAGCAACCTGCTTCAAACCTCCCCCTTACAATCCAACCACACAAACACCTGCTAATGCCCTTATTAATCCCGCCACCCTGAACTTTTTGCAAACCTATATGTTACACAAACAACAGCCAAAACAACAAGCACTTACCTAAAACAGCTCTCACTCCCTCTGTCTCTGCTAAGATTTATTTTGAACGTTTCCCGTCTTGGCTTGATTACCAAGATCTCAAAAAGGCTTTCTCAAAGATAAGTCCTGTCACCAACCTCTTTGTTTCCAGGAAAAAAAACAAAACAAGGGAGACGGTTTTGGTTTTGTATCTTTCTTCTCCCTTTAGAAGATACAGACCTTTGTGATAGATTAAACCTGGTATGGTTCGACTCTTTCAAAATTCGTGCTAACCTAGCAAGATTTCAAACACCTATAGATTCCAAGAAAAAGACAGTCCACTCTACAAAGCCAGAAATCAAAATCCCACCCAAACTAGCCCTTAGAGACAACAGGACCTTTGTTGAAGCTCTTTTGGTCCAACAACCATCAAAGAAGACTGTGATGTATGAGTCCACTCAGGATGACAAGGAATGGCTGTTGAGAAGTCTGGTCGGTTCTATAGCCACAGAAGTGGACTATGCAAAACTGGAGCATATGGTTTTGAAAACTGTCAAGAAGCAATTGGATTTTCGCTTCCTAGGAGCAAGCCAAGCAGTTATCACCTTTACAGACAGAGAGACTATGGAGAAAGAGTTAACAAACAGTAGCTCTGCCTTGGCAAACTACTTCTCTAGTATCAAACCATGGAAGAGGGAAGTAAAAGCAGTGGATAGATTTGTTTGGGTGTCTATTATGGGACTTCCTCTAATTGGCTGGAACCGAAGATGTATTGAATCAATGGTTGAAGATGCAGGCAAGATGATTGGTTACGATATTACAAGTGTGAGTCAAGGTTCACTTATGGGAGTCAAGGTTCTTTTGTGCACAACCTCTTTCACGACTTTAAACAAACAGCTTTCACTGATTCTAGACGGAGAGAAATTTGATATATCAGTCATGGAAATGAAGCCAGGTTTTAGCCCCATGCTTACCACCAATTAAATACTCAATGGATACATCAGGCACTGAAGAATCAGATGAAGAGTCATGCAGTAAAATCACACCTTCAGAGGAGTGTCCGCCAGCCAGTATAAATGAACCAGAAGCTGACCGAACCTCAACAGAGCAACATGACAAGGACATGCAAAATGACCCCTCTCTCATTCTCTGCACAAGATACACTGAATCGCTCAACAACCAAGACCAAACTGACACAACATACAAAACCTTCTGCCTCTTTCCTGAAACTAAGGAACACTCAAGCTACAAACAAAAAACCAGCAACTACACATTGCCTCTCACCAATTGTCCTTTATAGAGCCATGCTACGACACCATCAAGAAAAAATTCAAGTGGTAGAAACCAGCTACAGCAACTCAGATGACTCAGCATCAATATCCTTTTCGAGAGTGGGCCTCGATAAAAAACAAACACAAACTAAAGCCTCCTCTGTCCAAGTTACAAGGCCTACCCCGAAACAAACAAGACCCATGATACTAGCCAAAAGCCGGAGCCACAATACACATCAGCAATCTTTCTCTGCCTTCATACGTGACCTAGCAGAGCCACAAGAAGTAGTGGAAATGGAGTTGGAAGGAAAGATGAAAGATAAAAAGCTTAGAAGAGCTAGAAGGGTTGCGCCTAAATCTTCTTTCAACAAA
>NC_133284.1:53631384-53667407 GCF_005239225.2 Populus alba | reverse complement strand
TTCGGTGGCTTGCTGTTGCAACCTTTCCGCACAACGGGCTACGTGCTCAACCTGTTTTGACATATGTCTTATCTTATCATGGAATACAGCGTTATCTCCGATTATTGCTTCGTTGCTGGCTCCTAATGCTTCATGCTTCTTTCCAATACTCGCACCATATTCTCTGATTGTGCCAACTTATCTCTTGTGCTCTGTAGCTCCTCCTTTTCGATGTCCAGCTCTGCTATTTGGAATTGATTTGAACTGCGAAGCTGTCCATGTAGTCTTGGCATTCTTTGACGCTCTTGCTTAGCCTTGCTCATCTCTTCTTCCATCTCGAAGTAGTGGCTTCTCAACTCCCTTAACTCTTCTTCTCGTACCTCGATCTCCGATTGTAAAAGCCCTTATTCTTCCTTTTGAAGACTCAGCTCTCTTCTGGTAATCTCTCATGTCAGACTCAGCGGCCCTTCTCGCATTTCTTTTCTTCCTCTAGTTGCACCATGTATTGAGCTCTAACCTTCCTTCCTTCTTCTATATCGAGGTTGGCTAGACGATTCTTCTCCTTTTCAACTTCTATTTTCTTTAAAAGAAGTTTCCTTCCCTTCTTCAAAGAATCCATCGTCTCCTTATCAACATTCACGCCTTTTGTTGCCCTCCTAACCTTAGCCAATTCTTTTTCTGCTATCCCATTCTTCTTGACCAACTCATCATAATCAGCTATTCGACTCCTCAACTCAGCCTGGACCCCTGCTGTTATCTCTTCAGCTACCTCAGCCTTTTTCTGCCATTCCTTTAGAGACATTAGCTGCTTCTCTTGTTTTTCTAACCGCTGATTCAGAAAAACTCTCATCGTATTTTCCTCTCCTCTAGCTCGTTCTCTAACAGTTGTTGTCGCCCCTTACTTCTATTGAGTTCTATTATACACTGGTCTAACTGCTTTCTTAAATCATCCTTTCTTTCCCTTTTCTGTGGTTTCCATAGCCGCCTCAGACTGTTCTTGTGTAGAGAGACCCTTCACTTCAGAAAAATCTTCATTTCCTCCAAACTATATAATTATGGCTGAATGAGGTTTCAAAACTGCTTCCTTCTTCTCTTTTCACCTTCACGGGTCTTTCCCAATCCTGTCGGATAAGCTCCATTTCTTGGATGAACGGTTGGTGCTTGAATAACCCAATGAAATCAGCTAAACCCAAGGTTCTTGGCGTATATTGCATTCCGCCAAACTGCCTTGTTACGAGGGCGGGCGCATAGCTGATGTAACCGGTTACACCAATTAGAGGAACCCCATGTCTTGTTTTCCGCAGCTCATTGTGCAAATAACGTTGTTCATCCACGGTGCCTTCCATTGAAGTTGCTACTTGGCAATGTTGCATACTTATCCCTCCATGCCTTCTCATCCCAATTCTTCCAAGTCTCATCTATGGTAATCTTTAATGGTCGCAAGTCAAACCACCAAAAGTTGTTGAAGATGTCTCTCGGTGCTTCGATATGACTAATTATCCATAGGTACAACATAGGGACGCAGCATCTCATTGCCCCTTTTCCATGTGTCCGCAGTGACTAAGAGATAACATGGTTTCCCCCAAGATGGCTGAGGAAGGATTGATCCGGTCACGCTCATACTCGACGAAGACACTTGCTGCTTCTAAACTGATGACCCCAGTTTCGGAAGGGAACAACACTAGCCCAAAAATGGCGAAGGCCACCAACCTATAACGCTCGTCTCCCAACTTGCCTTCTTCGGCATTTTTCTTCATTCGGGCTTCAATGACCTTCCATTTAAAACCCCCTTCAGCGACTCTACACTAGCTGATCTTTCCTAAGCTTAATAAGTTGACTACTTCCGAAGCTGTGTCTTCAAATCTGCGTCGGTGGTAGATTCTGTGGCTGTCATTTGGAAAGTCCAGAATTCTCTCATATTCTTCCAAGGTGGGTGTCATATCGATGTTTCCAAAGGTAAAACACCGATAACTTGGATCCCAAAAACTCAGAAGGGCTTTGATCGCCGCTGCTTGTACAGGTAACCTCATTATCTGTGCAATTCTCCCATATCTCCTTTCAAACAAAGTCTCGTCGACATATTCCATGATAGGCAGCAACTTTCCTAAGTCATTGACCATGTGATTTACCTTGGTAATGCATGGTAAACCACTAGTATCGATTCTTGGGCATTTTCCTTCGGCAATCTGAGCCAACTCAGACTCTTGTCCATATTCTTGGAAAGAGAGGTACTTAGTCATGATTCCAGCTCAAAAACCTGGGTTGATGAATTCAGGTTATTAATCGTGATGCAAAATGAAAGTAAGATTCACAACCTAAGGACAAGATCTAATTATCAGTGAGAGTGGGTAGTTTTTCTATCTGGTCTGAAAGGGTCTCATATCTGCCCAGTGACGTTCTTCGTAAAGAAGTATGGGGGCGTTGCAAGGAACAGTTAAGACACGTATGCCCACCATTACCAAGCAGGCACTCAGATATGAGTTGGGTGTTTCACGCATTTAAACCCTGACCAATAGTCTTAGGGTAAATCGCTAATTCCCCACTTAACTTAAAGCTTGTGTGTGCTTTTCAAAATTAAAGCAAGTGATGCATGAGACAATTGTATAGAATGCATGAATAATATGAGTAGAATAAAATAAAATAAATACGCAAATAAAAAAGGACAGGCATATTAACAATAAACACACAAACACACCAATAAATCAGACAAAACAAAGCTTAGTCTACAAGGTCCCCAGTGGAGTCGCCATTCTGTCGCACGTGTGCGGCGTCGCGGCGAAAATCAAATATAGTTTGTTCCATTTTCTTATCTACAATGTAAATCTATCTATATCTATGGGGATACAAGAAAATATTGTCTTTTATGGGTGGAAAATGGAAAGGGAGTCGCCACCTAGTATTTTGGTCACTAGGAACCCTAACTGGTCTCAAAGATCGGGTACGGGGACTGGTTGCGTAAAGGGAAGGTATTAGCACCCCAAATACGCCCTACCTAAGGTAAGCTGCATTGTTTTATTGTTTGATAAAATCTAAGGTATTTTCGTGTTTTTCTAGTTGTTGGTCTGTCTATGGTTCAAGAAAAATCCTCCTCGGTAAGAAGGTATTTATCTTATCGGGTAAAATCCTAACCGTTCTAATGTCTATACCAAAACTTTATTAATACTATTTAGGAATACGTTTTACGTATAAATTCGTAATCCCAAATACTACTAATAGCACCAAAAAGATTTTTTAGAATTTTTGAAATATTGGCCTAGTTCTCATGGCTTGAATAAACTGGTTATTAAAGCCAAAATGCATGATAATACACATATTGTTTTGAAAATTTCCTTTGTTGTGTGAAAAATATGATGTTATAATATTTATATATATATATTGGAGAGACTAGGCCGTATTTTAAAACAAAACAAAATTTTTTGAAAATATTATTATTATCAATTCTTTTTTTTTTTTTTACGTAAATCAGGTATTTAAATACTGAGCTTGTATCCTTACGGTATAAAAATACAACCCAATATTATTACACTTTAATAAAAATGCAGAAAAATCAACAACATTTTTTTAGGTATTTTTTTAGAAATTTTTTTTTGAAAGCAAAAACATTTTTTATTCGAAAAATCTTTGATATTTTTACGAAAACCGGGTATTTTTAGCACTGGTTTGGTATCTTTACAGTATAAAAATACCAACCAACATAAACCCATTTTGCCAAAACTATTCAGGGAAATCAACAATATTTTTTTAAGATTTTTTGAAATATATTTTGTTTTAGTAAAAAAATATATACACAATATACACACATATATATATTACAATATACTATAATTCATAATATATATAATAATAACAATTCGGGTTGGGCCGGCCCAAAT
Organism: Populus alba; assembly: GCF_005239225.2. Classification (NCBI taxonomy): domain Eukaryota; kingdom Viridiplantae; phylum Streptophyta; class Magnoliopsida; order Malpighiales; family Salicaceae; genus Populus; species Populus alba. The sequence continues at coordinate 53,663,556 of NC_133284.1, read as the reverse complement.
GAATGGGCCGAACCCAACCTAGCTAGAATCGGGCCGATCTCGGCCCACAAGGAGGATGGGCCGATCTCAGCCCGCAAGGAGGATGGGCCGATCTCGGCCCAACAAAAAAAACTCTTTAGACTGGGCCAGACTCGGTCTGGCCCAAAATAAATAATAACAAAACTGGGCCGGAAACCCGGCCCAGTGTAAAAACCCACGGGGAAGGGAATTATTTTCCCTTCCCCTACCTCCTGCATGCAGAACGATTCTGCATGCAGGAGGATAACAAATATAAAATGAAAACGTAGGGGGGGGAAAGAAAAAATACCTGGCACGGCGGAGGTGAGGCTGCTGGTCGAACGTATGGGTTGACGGTGTTGCAGCGGAGGTCGGCGGCTCAGAACGACGGTTCCCAACAGTTCGGGTGTGTCCTCTCGGGTCGTGTTCGGTTAACGTTTTCTTTAAACTCTCCCACGGCTTCTGTCCTCTTCTCCCTTTTCTCAGTTTCGTTTTCTTGAGTTTTAGGTGTTTATTTCTTTAGGTCCACTGTTTCTCTCTCCTTCAGTTTCTCTCTCTCTCTTGGTTTCGGTTTTTTTCCTCCCCCGTGCTTCACATCTTTCCTCTTCTTTTATAGGCGGGCAAAGGAGCGGGGCTGCATGGGCAGCGTGGGGAGCAGAACAAGGTGGGTTGAGCTGGGCAACGTGGGGGGCAGCGCCGGTCGGCTGGTCGGTGAGCGTGGTCGATCACGGCGTGGCCCTCCTGGCTTCGCATCGTCCGAGGTGCATGGGCTTGGTCTGTCAGCGCACGCGAGGAGAGAGGGGCACCGACTGATTAAACAAAGGTTTCGTCCATGCTGCTGCACGTTCGGGGAGGAAGAAGAAAGGGGAATAGTGCCGTTCAAAACGGCACCGTTCGGTCCTTTTTTTTTTTTTTTTTTTTGTATGAAACGGCGTCGTTTTGGGGAAAACGCGCCGTTTCATTTAAAAAATGGCGCCAGAATACGCAAAATTTCAACTCAGCCCTCAATTATCTTTTGATTCTTTCAATTACGTCCCTGCCAAATTCGGTCCTCGCCCCCATAGTTGGCCGCGTTTTTCATCTTGGTCCTTGGCCTCTGATTTATGCAATTAAGCCCTCAATTGATCAATAAACTTACAATTTCTTCAATTACGCCCCTGGATCAAATCAAGACAGCCCCCCATATTTACCCGCTTTTCCAAATTGGTCCCTGGTTTCGGATTTTCACAATTAAACCCCTAATTGTCCATTAAACTTCAATATTTATGCAATTAAGCCCCTGATTTGACCCAATAAATTCCTAAAAAATATATTTTGGCCCCAGAACTTAAATTTCTTCTAATTAAAGCCCAAATTGACTTAAAAATCAATTTTTCTTGCACTCCAATCCTCTATAAATTCAAATAAAATCCAATTAAGTCCATAAACATCTAAATTTGGGCTTTTCTCCTCAAAAATTTACATTTTCCTTCTCAACAGGGCTCTCATCCTTCAAGAAAATACTGCCAAAAATCCAATCTCTGTATTTTTTTTTTTAACCTCCTTGGCCAATCTTTCGACCATTTTCTGAGCGCTTATGCCTCTTGTTATTTTTCTAACCTTCTTCGGCTATTTATTTATTTAGCCCAAAAATGGGTTACAACAACTTTAATAAAATTGTTATTAAAGTTAAAATGCATGCTAAACATTTTTTTAATATATTTTTGTCGTATGAAAATACGATATGATTTTTTCGAGAGACTTGGCTATATGCAAGAAAGCAAAACATTTGTTTTTGTTTTGTTTTCTTTTTGCAACATTTCAGAGAAAGTTAGGTATTTTAATACTGGATTTGTATCTTTATAATATAAAAATACAAACCAATATTAAGCAAAATTTAGTAAAAAAATACATGAAAAAATAACAAATAAAAATGATTGTTTTTTTAATTAATTTCTTTTTACTGGGACGGATTTGACCCAATGCATTTTGGATTTGACCCAATGCATTTTGGTCTAGGCTGGTGCTGGTTGGCCCAATGAATAGTGGATTACTCTCCATTGTTTACATGCAACATGAACAATGGAGATTGAATTAATTCACTCTCCACTGTTCACTTGTAGAACAATGGAGCACCCCATGATGAAGAAGAAGAAAAAGAAGAAAGGGAAGAGGAAGGAGGCTGACCTGTAGTTGCTCATGGTGCTGCTGCTGCTGGTGGAGGGGAAGAACATCATTGTTTCGCAGCAAGGAATGGTGGCAGTTGCAGCGGTGAGTATTCTTCTCCTTTTTTCAGTTTTTTCTATCTTTCTCCTTCTTTCTGTTTCGGTCTTCACCCTTCTTTGTTTCTCCCTTCGTTGTCTCGATTCCTTTCTATTTTCTTTCCTTTTTTACCTCTTCTGTTTTCGTCTCTTCCCTTTCTTTCTTTTTTCTCTATTTTTTTTGTTGCTTCGCCTCTCAATCTCTATTTCTCTCTTTGCTTCTGTTCTTTCTTCTTCCTCTTCCCTCTCTCTTTTTTTTTTCATCCTCTATATTATGTTCTTTTTTTCCCTTCTCTTTTATTTTTCTAGCCCTCCCACTCTTTAACCCTCTCTTACCCCTGGTATTTATAAGTGAAAAAGGGGGGGGGGAGGACTACTACCCCTATCCAATCGTGGCCCAGGGGTAGGGTGGCCATGCGGCCACTAGGCAGCCGCCTTAAGGCCGCCCGTGGGGCTTGTCCTGTCTGTTTTTTCATTTGGTGGTAGGCCATGGATTTGAGTTTAGGCAAGTGGGTGTCTTTGTTGATTGTTTTTTTTTTTAGTTTTGAGAGAGGGAGGGAGAGGAGCATATGCAGGGGAACAAATGCTGTTTTTTCCTTTACCTCACGCATCTAGGGGAAAAAGAAGACCTACAGCGCCGTTGAAAATGGCACTATTTTGGCTCTTTTTTTTTAATAGTGGATGAAATGACATTATTTAGGAAAAAACACACTGTTTCATTTGAAAAAGAAAAGGCACCAAAACATTAATTTTTCAAATTAGTCCATCTGTTCCGTTTTTTTCTGTTTGGTCCTTGGTCTTGGATTTCTTCAACCAAATCCCTAATTGGTCATCAAACGTCAATATTTATGCAATTAAGCCTCTAAATTTGACCAAATCAACTTTTATAAATTATAATTTGACCCTAAAACTTTAATTTCTTTCAATTAAAGCCTAAATTTACTTAAAAATTAATTTTTCTTATAATCAAACCCTTCATAAATTCAATTAAACCTTCAATAAAATTCAATTGAGTCTATAAACGTTTGATTTTTGACTTTTCTACTCAAATTGAATTTTCTTTTTCAACAAGGCTCTTATCAGTCAAATATTTACTGTTAAATTTCAATCTTTGTATTTTTGAACCTTCTCAACCAATTTCTATCCATTTTTTGGGCGCTTCTGCATCCTATTCTCATAGCTATATATACATATATATTTTGTTTCTTCCAACTGTATTTTTTGATTTTTTTTATTGTCTTCTTTTTTGTGTAGGGACCTAAAAATGGGTTACAACAAGGATTATGAATTTATAAGTAAAACATATTTTTTCATATTAAAAAGATAGTTATTTTATAGACATTATAACAATTAGGTTTTTACCTAATAAGATAAAGACCTCTTTATTAAAGAAGACTTTTCTTAAACCATAGACGAACCAACACTTAGAAATACAATGACACTTTAGCTTTTTTTTTTTTTTCAGATAATCAAATAATGCGGATTATTTGAGGTAGGGCATATTTGGGGTGCTAATACATTCCTTTTACACAATTAGTACTCGTACCCAATCTCTGAGACTAGTTAGGGTTTCTAGTGACCAAAATACTAGGTGGTGACTCTCGTTCCCTCATTCCACTAATAAAAGACAAGAATTCCTTGTCTCCCCATATTTGCTAGATAAATATCGAGAGTGGACGATCACCACGACAACGCACATGTGTGATAAGGTCTACTTAGAGTTCCATTTATTTTTATATTATAAAAGAAATAGTAATTTTTTTTTCATTATAAGAATATCATCTAGTCAGCTTGTGTCAAAGAACCAACTCAACCTAATAGTTTAAGTTGTTATGTGAGGTCTCAAAATATGATTTATTATTTTCTCTAATACACATCCTCAAGTGAAAGCCCTTTGGGCTTGAAACTTGCACAGGTCCACATTACCTTATACTTAATTTTTATCAAATAAATAGGGATGCTGAGATTCAAACTCGTAACCGCTTGATCATTAAGGCTTTGATATCATGTCTGTTGCACATCCCCCGCGCGGCATCGGTAGCGATTTTTGTTTATGTGTTCGTTTGATGAGTCACCACCTAGTATTTGATTGAAAGTTACTAGGAAACCTGGATGTACTAGTCTTAATGACTAAAAAAAATAACATATTACCAAATAATCAATGTTCAAAACAATCCAAATAACACATTAAACAATTTAAACTTATAAAAAAGGGCATGAACTAAAATCATGAACAGTGTCGGTAGCCCCAAGTCATAGGAATAGTGTTGTGAAGCTTTTGGGTCACCTGAAAAGTGGCAGCTCGTCCTCTCCACGCACCACCGCAACTGGCGGTACGTGGGTTCACACGCCAACACTAGCAATGCCTGGAAATGGGTGGATCGAACCTATTTCTTCTTCTATTCTCTTCCCTGCTAGTTGTGAGACCACTGTTACTTGCAACAAAAAAAACACACACAACAATTGATTTTACTTTTTTTATTCTTTTTCCAAATTTGTTTCTTCCCTTTCTTTCATATATGTTTCTTCCCCTTTTTGGATCTTCTTCTCTCTCTCTTCCTTCAAATCTGTCAAATCTTGAGGTGGGCATTGCACGCGACACCTACAAACCAGGCATATGGATGGTTGGATTGGCAACTTCCCTCTTCCCATTTTATTTCTATAACAACGGTGTCATCCACCGTTTCCATGGTTGTGAGAGCGGCACCATCCAAGTTTTGGTTTTCTGCCCCTTCTTTACTATCCTTCGACCTCCCTTCTTATTTCGTCATTTTCTTTGCAATAAGTTGTGGTTAGTAGCGGAGAGGAAGTGATAAAGAGGGGACTAGTTTTGGGAGAAGTGGGGAGAAGCTGCCGTTGTTGGAGGTTTGGGGTTCTGTGGAGGCCGGGCTGGGGGCTGTGGAGGAGATGTGAATGGACACAGCATGTTGATGGCTAGGAGAGGGATATTGTGGTCGGGTGAAGGGTGGCTGCAGTGGGAGGCGATGAGCTAGGTCTACTGGGGATGGAGAGGGAAAAGGTTGTGGTTGTGGTGGGGCTAATCTACGAGCTAAAAAGGGGAAGATCCATGGCCGGGGTTGAGGGGAGGAGGGAGGATCTATTAGCTCAAGGTGAAGGAAAATGGCGATGGGGAAGAGAGTCCCTCTCTGGTTCTGGGAGTTGGGGAAAAAGAATGGGAAATGGGGCCGATTAGTTGGCTGATACTTGAAGATGAGAGGAAATTGGGGGGAACGACGATGGCTCGTTTGGCAAAGGAAGAGAGCTTCCTTCAGCGGCGATTGTCTTTTTTGTATATTTCATATGAAAAAATGCTAAAGAGTTTCAAATTCCCATTGAAAAAATAACTTTTTTTTTTTTTTGTGAACATAGAGTATATAAAATAAAAAGCTTCAATTGAAATCTCAGTTTGACAAGATATTATGTTATCCTTTTAAGTTGAAGTATTTAAACCAAAAAGTTTTTAATCTCATATTGAGAAAACATAACTTTTTTCTTGTGAACATAAAATATATATATATATATATATATATATATATATATACACGAAAAAGCTTCAAATCTCATATTAAAAATATAACTTTTTTTCTTGGGAATATAGAGTATATATATTAAAGGGTTTTAAAATGTTGCATTGAAAACATACTATGTTATCCTTTTAAGTTGAAGTATTTAGATCAAAAAGTTTTTTTATCTTACATTGAAAAAATATATTTTTTCTTAGAAACATAGAGTATATATATTAAAGGGCTTCAAATCCCACATTGAAAACATAACTTTTTTCTTATTAACATGGAGTATATATTCTAAAGGGTTTTAAATCCCAGATTGAAAAAATAATTTTTTTCTTGGCAACATAGAGTATATATATTAAAGGGTTTCAAATCCCACATTGAAAAAATAAAATATTTTTTTAATATTTATAGTGAACTTTTAAAAGTGTTGATAATCAACTAAAAAAATATGAAAAAAAGAGGGGTATAGGACAAAAACCACATTCGAAAAAAAAAAAGGTCTCATCCGAGTTCGCCCGGGTCATAGGTTGACCCGCCGGGTCGACTGAGTTTTCTCGAGTTGCTGCACCAGTTAGTTTTTTAACAAACCTAAACTAGTCTAATCACCAGGTCAATCAGTCGGGCCTGTCCGGGTTTAATAACTGTGTGTTTAATTGCTTGATTAGGATCTCTAGCACTAGGATGTGAAAATCCAAACACATACTCACTTTCATTATATATTTTTTGTTTTTCTTTTCTATTCCTCTTCCTATTGTGTTCAATTCTTATTCCCATCTTCCTCCCTCATCAGTCATCATCTTCACCTACACCACCCGACTCAACACCTTCTCTTTTTGAGCCACCTTCCTCTACTCCATTAACTCCATCAGCTGCACAACAAACCCCTATTCAGCCGGATGACCCTGTCCTTCCTGAACCTACTCTGGTTACCCATGACCAACAACTTCGCCATTCTCAACGCCCTCGAGAAGCCAACGTCCGCCTCAAGGATTATGTTTGCTTGCAAGTGATTCTGCCTCCACACCAATTGTTCTCGGCCTCGTCTGCACCTACACCAGGTACAAAATATCCTCTCTATCATTTTATTTCTTATAATTGGTATTCTCCATCACATCTCTGTTATATTGCCAATGTTAGTCGTGATGAGGAACCTCCTTCATATGAACTTGCTATGACTGATCCTAAGTGGCAAGAAGCTATGAATTCTGAGCTTCAAGCTCTCATTGACAATCAAACATGGAGCCTTGTTCCTTTGCCCCCTGGCAAACACCCGATCAGTTGTAAATGGGTGTATCGCATCAAACGCAAGGCTAACGGGTCTGTTGAGCGTTATAAAGCTCGCCTGGTCGCTCAGGGTTTCACAAAAACTACTGGAATTGATTATCATGATACTTTTTCCCCCACTGCAAAAATGGTCACTATCCGCTGCCTCCTTGCTATCGCTGCCAATTTGAACTGGCCTTTGCACCAGCTAGACGTCAACAATGCTTTCTTAAATGGTGATTTATTGGAAGAAATTTATATGTCTCCTCCTCCTGGTCTTCAGTGACAAGGGGAGAACATTGTGTGTCACCTCCATAAGTCACTATACGGGCTTAAGCAAGCATCTCGATAGTGGTTCTCTAAGTTCACAAAAGCTGTTCTTGCTGCTGGTTTCTTTCAGTCAAAAGCCGACTATTCCTTGTTCATCAAAAGAGACGGCACATCCCTTACTGTCCTATTAATCTATGTGGATGTAATTTTAATAACAGAGAACAACATTGAATCTATCAAAGGTTTAAAGCAGTTCCTCCACACTCGTTTCCTCATCGAAGACCTTAGTGATCTGAAATTCTGCTTAGGCATTGAAATAGCCCGTTCCAAGAAAGGTATTTACATTTCTCAGTGCAAATATGCTTAGGAAATTATCAAAGACAATGGATACTTGGGTGCCAAACGAGTTGAGTTTCCTATGGAAGAATGTAGACTTTCAATTATAGGAGAATTGCTCAAAGATCCTTATATGTACCAACACCTAGTTGGTCGATTAATTTACTTAACCATCACTAAATAGAATATTACATATTCAGTTCACATTCTCAGCCGATTCATGCATGAACCACGTCAACCTCACATGGTTGCTGCTCTTCGAGTTGTTTGTTATTTAAAATCAACTCCTGGTCAAGGTTTGCTTCTTCATTCAATTAATTCATTACACTTAAGGGCATTTTGTGACTTTGATTGGGCGGATTGTCTTGTCACTCACTGTTCCACCACTGGGTATTGTGTATTTCTTGGAAATTCTTTAATTTCATGGAGAACCAAAAGGCAAAAGACAATTTTCTTATCAAGTGCAAAAGCTGAATACAAAGCAATGACAGGTACATGTTGTGAGCTTACTTGGTTAAGACATTTAATAACAGATTTACATATGCCAGTTTCAGATCTGTTACTCTTCATTGTGATAATCAAGTTGCCTTACACATTGTGAAAAATCTTGTATTTCATGAGAGAACTCGGCATATTGAAATGGATTGCCACTTTATTCGGGACAAAATTTTACGAGGTGAAGTTGCTACTCGATACATGATTTCTTCACAACAATTAGCAGATGTGTTTACAAAAGCTTTGGGAATGGAAAAGTTCAAACAACTCATGTGCAAGTTGGGAGCTATTGATATTCATTCTCCAACTTGAGAGGGAGTGTTGGAAATTATATCAATAATGTTTTGATGTAAATAGGAAAGATACGTAAGAATATTTTGTATCAATCTACATTGATTTAGCTGTCATTCCTTATCAGTTTCTAGTCTATAAAGGAACCCTAATGTATCTTGTATATATATTTGAACTTAATCAATACAGAGGATTTATTCCGCTTGAATAGTTTTTACTTATAGATGTGATCTCCTTTTTAACTTCTGTAGTCAGTCAAAAGGGCTATTAAAATTATTGTGCCGTGGCAAAATTTATTGCTTCAAGATCTACAAAACGCACGTCTCACATAAGAGAGTGCAACTAAACGTTATGCATGTGCCTCTGACCATCAATCCCTCCCCATCTACCCTTATAAATTGATATTTGTTGACAGAATCTCTTCCAGGAAAGCAAATAAGGGAGAAATTCAATGAAGGCCTGTGTATAGCTGCTAGCTAGCTACTCTCTATATATTCAAGCAATATATTCTTCTTTGAAAATCTTTCTTATAAATATACTTGCCAGTAAAATGAGAAACTCAATGAAAGCTACATGTTAAGAAAATTACGCCTAAAATATGACCAAACTTTATTTTTGTTTTTCAACAAACGAAAGATGCTTGCGTCTGCTCATGAATATAATGCGTGCACATTTATCTTGCTCTTCTAAATATACACTAGTTTATATCCGGTAATACTCAGTGGGTCGCATAATTGTTTTTAATATAAAAAACATTTATATTGTAAAGAATTATATTTTTTGTTATTAAACTCGACTTACCAGTTTAATTTTAAAATATCTAGATCTGAATCCTTATCTTGATCATATTTAAAATTAAATGGTGTGAGAGTTATCTTAACATGATTCAGTTGATTTAACCAGTCCAAAAATAACCCGAACAAGTATTAAAAAAATATGAAAATAAAATTTAGAAAATAAAAGAAAATAAAAAGAAAAGAGAATAGCGGGCTGAATTGAAAAAATAAAACTTATTCATGTAAATAAGAGAAAATTATATATATATATATTATATATATATATATATATATATATATTTCATCACCTTTTAATTTGTGATTAAAATTTTTCATGATGCTAAAATTAATTTTTAACCCTTGTAACAGCGTAATGGAAGTTGGTTATTTATATAACTTAAAAATTTGAAAGAAACTTGGGCGGACATGATAATATTGTCTAATCTTACAAATATTTTGATGGGAAACTAAAAAGTTATATCTTCATTTAATAAAATAATTTAAATATTATACATGTTAATAAATCTGTTAATTTCAACTTAAGATTAAGAGAGCTAAGATAAATATATTATTTATTAGAGAGAAAAAAAAGCTAAATATGTGGTTTTAGTTTGAAATTGAATCCCAAATATTTTAATTGATTTAAATTAATAAATTTGATTTTTACTTCTCAAATCGAGTATTAACTTGACACTAAAATTTATTGTTAACATCATAAAAGCTTGATATAAAGTCCATCAGCATAAAACATCAAACTCAATCTCAAATCAATTTAACATGATAGATTAAATTGGAAATAAAAAATCATGTGGATAACCTTGCAACTCATAATAAATTATGTCTTTTTCTTATATTTTATTTTCATTTTTTTTCTAATATTATTTTATTTTACATTGTATCGCATGTTTTTTATTTCAAATAATATTTCGTGGTTTATCAATGATGAATTTTACAGAACAAAACTATAATTGTTAAATAAAAAACAAAAAAATTAATAAAAAAAGGATGGAAATAAAAAATGGTTGAAGGACATAAAAAAGAAGGATACAAGTGAAAAAAATGATTTGAGGTGGTAAATAAAGTTTGAAAAACCCAGTTAAAAAAAAACATAAAAAAACATGTGTTGGTTGACTTACTAGCATGAATAGTCTTTCCACGTAAGTTTTTTAACTTATAGTAAAATAATTTATATTTGCCACCAACTTTTGAATGAGACGTTGGCCGGCATGATTAAAGAGTACAGTACTGTCTGATCTTAGTCTAATTCCCATAAAAAAACATGCATGCATAATTCATAAACATTTGCGAATTATAAACGCTGCAAAACAACACAGATAAAATTTGAAACGTGGGCGGCAATGATTACAGTGTCTAATCTTGTATAGTTTTTAAGAAACATTCTCTCTCCTTTCTTAATCCTAAAAACTAAAACATTAATAAAATATAATTTTAAATAAAAATTAAAATATCAAAACAAAAGAATCAAAATAAAAAAACTAAACGCTAAAATGGATTTTTTTTGTCGTTAAAGCATTAATTTAATATCAAAATAGTTTGTATGGTTACAATAACTCTATATATAATAAGTTAATTGAAACAAATTATCAATATAAAATTTGAATAAGCTAATATTTAAGTATAAAATTAAAAGAAAAAAAATTACATTTTATGATAAATTACAGTACTGTGTGTGTCCAAATTATAATTTATGATAACCTTTATGGTAAATTAATATAATTAGAACGTGTTATATGTAGCAATTCACATCTCATGTTAAATTGTTGACTTACATACAGGTGGATAACTCCTAATTAATTATTATCAATCTCCCATAAAATTATTATTTTTAAAAAATTTTAACTTAATCATAAAATTGATAAAACAAAACTCATAAAATTTATATAAAAAAATTGATATTCATTCAATTATATATTAATTCTTCAATTCTAACCCAATTAAGTTACAAAATCAAATTCAATTTTATCATTAAAACCATTTTTTCAAAATCCCAAAGAAACTTTAAACTACCTATCATATATTAATATAATAAAATTATCATTAAAAAACAACCAAAAAACTTACACGTACAACTAAATTACAAAGCTACAAACAAACTTTAATCAATTAATTTTAAGCATAAATGGGTTAAGACATAAAAGAATGAGTTTGCTTATTTTATGAAGCAAAGCTTAAAAATCAAGAAAGAAAAGCTGATGCTACTGGACAAAGGTTGTTAGGCGCCAATGGCTTGGGTGGTCGGATTTGTGAGGGGCTACCGAAATCGATGAAATGGGAGAAAAAGGGCTGTGGTGATTTTAATTGAATGAAGAAGAAATGGGAGGAAGAGAAGATTTTCTAGTTTTAATTCATTTAAAAATCATTGATAGAATTTTTTTATGGAATTTTAATCAATAATTTCATCTGCAATTTGACACGTCAAAAATATTGATGAAATTACTTATACTATTGTTGTTTTTTTTCAGAAATTATGATCGGAAATTTTTCTATCTCAATTTTTATCCGTATACAATGACGTGATAATTTCCATTAGGGTTTTCATTTGTCTTTTCCAATTTTGTATTAGTGTAATGGATTGCAATTACAACGCCATCATGATCCTACCAAAACACAAAATTTGATCAACATATAGATATTAAAGCAAAGGGTTTCACAAAAAAAAAAAAAAAAAAAAAAAACATTTAGAAGTTAGGCCAAAAACTCAATCATAACATGCATAAAAACTAGTAATACAGATTATCAATCCTTTGAAGTTATTATTGTTTAATTCAATCGTCAAAATTACTAAAAACAGTTCATCCAAAACTAAATGGCTTGAGTGTCATTGCCCAAGTAATAGAACATAAAAATATGAACAAAGCTACCACACCAAGAAATGGTTCCATAAGTAAAGTTGGCTACGATCCTTGTTTGGAATTTGTCACGTTTCCATGTGTTGATGTTCCTCAAGATGTAATCTAGATTATGGTTGAATTGTCAACATCTTCTAGGTTAATAGGGCACAAAATTTTCATAAACAAGCACCCTTCAGAACTATATAAATAAGGGAGTCTCTTGCATCTTTCTATATGCACAAAACATTATCAGAATCATGAACTCTCTAAGCTCTTCAAAGTTCCCATTCCCATTCCTGTTTCTCTTTCTGTTTTCATTCTCATGGGTAGCTTCAGCTGATCGTCATGAGGATTTTCTTCAATGCCTTCATTCTCAAAACTCAAACTCCATTTCTATGGTCATTTTCACCCCAATCAACTCCTCATACTCATCTGTCTTGCAGTTTTCTTTACGAAACGGCAGGTTCAACACAGGTGCCACCCCGAAACCACTAGTTATTGTTAAACCTTTAAATGAAGCCCACATTCAAGCTGCCATTGCTTGTTCCCAAAAACATGGCCTGCAAATTAGAGTTCGAAGTGGTGGCCATGACTATGAGGGCCTCTCTTATGTTACAGTTGTACCCTTTGTGGTTATTGATCTGATCAATATGCGAACAGTTACAGTTGATGTAGGGAAAAAAATTGCATGGGTTCAAGCTGGTGCTACACTAGGAGAAGTTTACTACAGAATCTCTGAGAAAAGTAGAACTCTTGCCTTCCCAGGAGGTGTTTGCCCAACTGTGGGATCCGGTGGGCACATTAGTGGAGGAGGACATGGAATGATGATGCGAAAATATGGCCTCGCTGCAGACCACATTATTGATGTCAAATTAATCGATGCTAAAGGTAGAATCCTTGACCGAGCATCGATGGGAGAGGATCTGTTTTGGGCCATTCGAGGAGGTGGAGGCAACACTTTTGGAGTTGTTGTTGCGTGGAAACTGGAATTGGTCACAGTTCCACCAACTGTGACAGTGTTCAACGTCACTAGAACTTTGGAACAAAATGCAACAAAACTCGTTCATCAGTGGCAGTCGGCAATAGGAAAGTTTGACGAAGATCTATTTTCCAGAATTTTCCTTTCGAGAGTGAACACCTCTCAGGAAGGAAAGACAACAATACTCGCTGCATACACTTCCTTGTTTCTTGGTGGAGTCGATAGACTCCTATCAATGATGCAACAGAGCTTTCCCCAGCTCGGTTTGGTTAAAGAAGACTGCATCGAGATGAGTTGGATCGAGTCTACTGTCTACTTCGCGTCATTTCCACGCAATACATCCTTGGATGTTTTGCTTGATAGGAGTCCAGGATCCACAGGATCTTTCAAGGCAAAAACAGACTATGTGAGTGTGAAAGAGCCTATACCTGAAATCGCTTTGGAAGGAATATGGGAAAGGCTTAACCAACTGGATGCCCAAGTAGCTCAATTGCAACTCACAGCCTATGGGGGCAAAATGGATGAAATTTCCGAGACCAGCACTCCATTTCCACATAGAGCTGGGAATCTATTCCAAATTCATTATGCAGTCTTTTGGGGCGATCAAGACAGTGAGAGATCTCAAATATATACAAGCTGGATCAGAAAACTTTACAGCTATATGACTCCTTATGTTACGAAAAATCCACGACAAGCATATATCAATTACAGAGATCTTGACCTGGGAATGAACAACCTAGGCAACACAAGTTACAAACAAGCAAGAATTTGGGGTACCAAATATTTCAAGAACAACTTTGACCGGTTGGTGCATGTGAAGACCAAAGTTGATCCGGCTAATTTCTTTAGAAATGAACAAAGCATCCCTCCTCTCACACCTTGGTGATAGTATATCAGAAATATTATATATAATGATATTGGTAACGATGCTTTGGTATGTTTACCATAATTTCTTTAGAAATGAACAAAGCATCCCTCTTCTTCATGTCAGATTAGACATGAATAGAATTTCACTTTGTATTGAGTTACGTCGTTAGTAATTAATAAATAAAGGCTCGCTCTTTACTATCTAGAGCTTGAGATTTCAATCTTCTTGAGTTCTTTACTCTCTATTATAATTCTGTTAGTTTTTAAGCTGACATGACATGTTACTCTCCATACATAACACATGTCAATCTATTATATTTAACACATGTCAAATATGACCTTTGCTGCAGACCACATAATTGATGCACAATTATTGGACGTTCAAGGTACAATCCTTGACCGAGCATCAATGGGAGAAAATCTATTTTCGACCATTCGAACCTGTGAGGAAAGACCTTTGGAGTTGTTGTTGTTAGGAAGATAGAATTGGTCCCAATTCAACCAACTGTGACATTCTTCAATGTCACTGGAACTTTTAAAAAAAATGTAACAAAACTCGTTCATCGGTGGCAACATGTTGCAGACAAGTTTCATGAAGATATATTCACCAGAATTTTCAAGTGGATAGGGAAGGAACGAGTACCACAATACCAGTTGTATCTTCAGTCTTCCTGAGCTTGTTTTAGTAAAAGAAGATTGCATGGAGATGAGTTGGATCGAGTCTACTCTCTTCTTCGGTAAATTTCAAGTATAGTAAAAGCATAGTGTGACTGGGATAAATGAAGACCACACGTTGTCTTAGAAATCTCAATGCCAAGGAAATGATGAATGGGTCCGAAATCCTTCATTGAAAATTCACTGCTCAAAAGTTAAATAAAGTCTGTTACAAGTGTTTTAGTTGATACGGTGAAGTAACGAATATGCCATCTACATAAAGGAGAAGAACTAGTGGTAAAAATGAAAAACAAACAGAGATGGATAAGTTACAAATAAAACCATATTTAAAAAAGAATGTGCCGAAATGATCAAACTGGGCACGAAGTGTTCAAGTACATAGAGAGCCTTCATATTTGCGGACTAGTCATTCATATATATAATTTATTGGGATCTGATAATATTGTTTATACAAAATCTTAGAAATTTGGTGAAAAGAAAGAATCTTAAAAATATAGATGAAAGCTACTGAATGATATAAATCTTGTTTATGAGTGATGATAGAAAAGTAAATCTATATATATATATATATATATATATATATATAACTTGTTGTCTCTTTTTTAAATTATCTTTTTAAACTATGAATTTTGTTTTTTTTTTTAACTTCTATTTCAACTTCTTCTACATCTGATTTTTCAAAAAACAAAAAAATTATAAATAGTGTAGAAATTACAATTAAAGATTTTACAGAAAATATTGATAATTGAAAAAATCAAAAGGTTCAAAAGAACCAGATTTATCAAACTTCTTATTTCAATCTTTTCAATACCAATTTTACAATAAGAACTAAATAATGGGATATTCAGCTTACAAAGCCTTTTAAAACTATCCAACTTCTTTCTCAAAATTCCCTATAAAAACATAGATAAAAACTACAAATATATCCACATTGGCCTTATACAAGTTGGCATAAAACCTCTTACCAAAAAAGGCCTAAATACTTACATTCTAGTTGTCTTTGGAAATACTAGATTCCAAAATTTCCAAGATTCATTACCCAATTCCATCGAATCCAACTTATGTAGTGGCTTAATTATTATTTTTTTGTTATTATTCAAATCTAACTATATCTCTCAAAGACAAAAACATCCTTCAAAATATAATCTTACAAATAAAAACTCATAATTATAATATGCTTGAAGGATCAATTCATGTAACCTTAATCTTTAAGATCCATTACAAAACCATGTTTTCTGCTTTTGCTAGTAAACGAAAATTCCAATCCTAGAAAAGTGAAACCTTGCTTCTCCAAACAGATCTTTCAAGATCAAATATAGTAGTACCCAAATCTATCTAATATAAAGATGGTACTCTACCAAAAGACAAGATCCTTAAAGGTACCACCCAACCTAAACCTTTACAACCACCACAACCAAATATCCAACTCAAACCAATAACTCAGTAAAGTGATGGTAAAGTTAAATTGTCCTTCCACATGAATTCAACCAGTTCTAGATTCTCAAATGAATTTTCTACATCAAGTACAATAAATCTTGGAAGAATTTTTGAAATTCCCCTAGTTATAAATATATTCTACCACATAAACTCATCTAGGAAATCAAACTCTGATATTCCTAGCATCAATTTTCAAAATGTTGATTATACCATAAATATACCAAAACCACTATATACAAATATTGACCAACTTTCTCAACCAACTTCTCCACCATTCTCAATCGTAACCGAAAACATCTAAAATGAGCTGAATGTTTTTGAAACAAATTTTATTGTTAACAAAAATTATTTTATTGATGATTTTTATAATAACCATAACTCTAAAAAGAGATCTTGGTTCTTCAAAACCTTGTTCACATCCGACATCGCGACGACCTTAAAAGTTTCTATTGTGAAAGAACAAATATTTGTCATTTTATTCTTAGAGGGGAAATGTCTTGTTTAAAGAGTCGCTACCTGGTATTATGGTCACTAGAAACCTTAACTGGTTAATAGAGATTCCATGATATAAGATTGGTTATGCAAGAGGAAAGATATTATCACCCCTTAAGAGTCCTACTTGAAGTAGGCTACATTACTAGTTTTATCTTAAGTTTCTAAGGATTTGTTGTGTTATTCCTTTGATGGTCTGCCTGCAATATTCCTGACTCTAACGCTAGTAAATATTCAACTATAAATATTTTCAATTCTGGTATTGATAAATATTACGTAAAAAAAATGTATATTATTCATGACTTTAACGTCAATGAATATTGGGGTTGATATTTTTTACTCTAACATAAATAAATATCAAAGTTGATATTTTTTACTTTGGCATCGGTGAATACCAGAGTTGATACTCATAATGAATCCATTTACCATGAACTCACATGGATTTAGTTTGAAAATGTTCACTAGACCTGCAAGAATGACAGAACTGGGTTTTAGACCCTTTTAAAAAAGGATAGGTTTTTTTGGTATTTTGTATGTAGGCCTAATGGACCATTATATTTGAGCCAAGCTTTTAATAGGCTTGATAAACTTTTTATCAAGCCCAAAAATGCATGCAAAAACAATACATTTTTTGCAATGCTAAATTATACAAAGAAAAAAAAATTAGCTTGGCCATAATTTTTTTTTAAAACAAATTTTATGGGATTTTATTTTTTCTTTTGTATGTTAATTGTTCAAAACAAATGCAACACACACACATATTTCACTAATTTTATCTCTCTCTCTCACACACACACACATGTACAATTACACATATTTACATATAATCAAAATACACAAAATCAACCAAATTTTGCAGAACACTTTCTGAACAAGATTTAGAAAAAGTTAGAAGCTATAGGGATGCGTTGGGCATGAGGAAGCAGTGGTGGTGCGTGGCTTCTACATGCCACCATCAATGTCAGCGCTTGAACTCCACGTGTCGTTGTTGACTAAAGAGTGAAAATTGGTGGATCTAAAGCGACTATTTCTCCTCTTCCTTTCCCTACCAGCGGTGGTCTATCTCTCTTTACTGGCTTTTGCTACTCATCGTTGTCACAGTAGGAGAAGTTATTGATTTGGAAAATGATTGTTGCTATGATCCAAATCTGTTATCGTAGGGTTGAATCGAGGAAGGAGAGTCAGTTTGTCGTGATGGCTTGTTGGTTTTATAGGTAGAAGGCTGAAGGCTATGAACCGGAGATGGGGGGTTGTGTCAAGGCTATTTTGTGAGGTTTGAGAGTAGATTGGTGGCTAACTTGGGGAAACCCACCACCACTAGTGATGTCGAGGCTAAGAGAGGAAAATGGAAGATGCAGCTCTAATCACTGGAGGTTGGTTTTGCTAATGGTGGTTGGTGTTGATTGCAACCAATGGTTAAGGGAGAGAAGGAGGCTAGTCTAGTAGAAAGTCTAGGAAAAGACAAAATAAAGGTGTACCTCAAGGAAGGGAGAAGTGAAGTTGTGTTGGGGAGAAATTAAGGGAGAGAGCAG
The DNA here is from genome assembly GCF_005239225.2 of Populus alba. Classification (NCBI taxonomy): domain Eukaryota; kingdom Viridiplantae; phylum Streptophyta; class Magnoliopsida; order Malpighiales; family Salicaceae; genus Populus; species Populus alba. The sequence goes on along the minus strand of NC_133284.1, from coordinate 53,645,542 downwards.
GGGGGTCTGGTTTGGCTGAAGATGATGAGGGGTGATGGTGGCTTAAAGATGGTGTTATTGGTAATGGTTGGTTAGCAGCGTGGTCTATAGGGAAAGTCTGGTAGAAAGGCTATAGGGTAGGGATGACGTAGTTAGTTTTGCCCCTTTTTTTTCTTTTGTGTGGGAGGCAAGGTTTAAATATACTAGGCTTAGGGATTTTTTGTGTTGTGTGCCCTTTTTTATACATACACTAGGATCTATATTTATAATACAAGAGTCCCATAGCATATAAGAAATAAAGTCCCAAACAAACTCATTCTCTTTTTTAAATTTAAATTTGTTTAGAATTTTAAAATCAAATTTGAAAATGGATAACTAAAATTATCGTGATGATCTTTCTAAACTGAAGATTAGGAAAGAATGACAAAAACACATTATAGTCTCTAGTTTTTCCAATAGTTGACATATCACACCTTTAACCGAAATCAATCCTTGATCTTATAATTTTAAATTTTAATCCCTTTAAAATTAAATTAAATGCAAATGGGTTAAAATGGGGTTATAACAACCTTTATGAAAGAAAGACATGAAATAATAATAAAAAAAAAAACCTTTATAATTTTGTACTCTGTATGAAGTTAATATCTTTTTCTTTGATTGGTTTGAATCATTTTATGCATCTAAACACCGTATCACATATCCATTTATAAAGCATGCATCCCATAACATTTAAAAGTAAAACCCCTGTTTGGGAACTTACTAGCGGTACTTCTATTGAGTTTGAACATCTACCATTAAGAAACCTCAAAATTCCTCGTAATAGTCTGATTGTAAATACTACCATTTATAAAAACTTAAGTGAAGACATTACCATAAGCACAAAACACATTATCCAGCAAAACAACTTCACCAACATCAACCTTAACACCATAGGAAAACAATTGAGCAGATTAGAGAAACAATTTCAAACGACTATTGTTTTTCCAGTTGAAGCTACGAAACCTATAAACCTGAATCTAAAAAACCCAGTATTCAAGCCATACCAAATCACAAAAACTAGTCAAACTCAATTCCAAAAGAACAAAAACGACTTTCTTAAACCCATCAAAGATCTCCTTAACCACCTTGAAGCTTCATCCTCCACCTTGATTGCTCATGACACCCCACAAGTTAGTAAAAATCGTCACACTTCTACAAGCCACATAAACACTATTCAAAATTATCAAACTCAAACCTCTAATGAAGAAGCCTTTTAGAAATCAAAAAACTTGTTTAGAGAAATCCTACTTCTAAAACAACTATTGCTCCTAGTATAGCCATCTAAAATGAACCAACCATTATAAAACAACACAAATTCAATGCCTCTTCCCTTTGTGAATGGAACATAGATGGAATGTCCGAATACAATATCCTAAACACCTTACAACAAATGATAATTGCAGTCAATACCTACAAAACCCAAATTGTAACCTTAAACAACATTATAGTTGAACTTCTTATAGCGGGTTTTTCTTGCTACTTAAAAGGATGATAGGATTATCATCTTACTAAAACCCAACATCATGAGATTCTTAACTCCATTCAAATGACTAAATATCAAATACTTATCCTTAACTCTAATGGAAACACCATCCAAGATATAGCCTCAACCCTTATTTTAATAATATCTTTATATTTTGTAGGAGATCTTTCTTATCTCAAAGATAAAAATATTGAACTTCTTTCCAACCTTTGATGCAAAAAACTCAATGACTTCTAATGATACAAAAGCACTTTCCCTACCCTTGTCATGCTCAGAAATGTTTCAAACCAACATTTCTAGAAAGAAAAGTTCCTTGCTGGTTTCCAACCCTTCTTAAAGAAAGAGTCAAATACAAAATCAAACACACTTTTGTCTCCAAAACAATCCCTTATGACTAGTTAACATACAACGAGCTTGTCAGTTTTACCTAAAAGAATGGTCTTAAAATTTGTTAAGACCTCAATCTTCAAAAACACCTTAAATGGGAGAAGAAAAGAACTATACAAGAACTGGGTAGTTTTTTCAATAGTTTGATCTATCCCTAGCTAACCCAACCTATAATAGTTCATGCTCCAAACCCACCACCTCACAAAAGAATAGCCCATAAATACAAAAAACATTTCTATATAAAAATTAAGCCTTACTACAAAAAGACCATTAAAAAGCCCACAAAACTTATTTAGTCAAAATTAAAACCCAAACCTAAATTTGACCCCAAAAACATTACATATTATAAATATGGCCAAAAAGGCTATACCTTTAGATTTTGTCGAATCAATACAAAATTACATGAACTATAGATAGAAGAATAAGTCATTCACCATATCCAAAAGCTTTTGATTGAAGCATTAGCGACTGGATCCAGCCCATCAAACATTTTTAAAAAACCCTTCAAGATTGATGAATTAGCAACATCCAAGTTTGGATCAGATACATCAAACCATACCATAAACATCTTAACCCAAGACCAATAATTTATTCCTGAAGCTATCAAAAGACTTGATGATCCTCAATTACAAAACTAACCTACCTAGATAAACTTATGAGTTCATTTGACAAGTTAGAGACACCACAACTTGTTCAAAGATAGTCATTATTACCATCGATCAGTACAAATAGTGATTACAAATTTTCTCATGAGAAAAGAACATATATCTACAATCTTTTTTTTTTTTTTAGAAAGGTATAGTTCAAGGAGTCGCCACCTAGTATTATGGTCATTAAGAACCCTAACTAGTCAACAGAGATTCTAATGGTACAAAACTGGTTACATGAAAAGGAAGATATTATCACCCCTTAACCATCCTACCTAAGGCAAGTTGTATTGCTAGTTTTGTCTAAAATTACTAAGAGTTTTTTTTTTTTTTATCATGTTTCCAACTTTAGCATCATTAAACAGTACCTACGAATATTTTAAACTCTAGCATTGGTAAATATTGCATAAACACAAAAAAATACGATATTCTTGACTCTGACACCAATGAATAAGTTCACAAACTTTTGAATTTATAATAAAGAACAAATTTCCTATGCCTTTTTTTTCTTTTTTTTACCCTTTTTTTTATTATTCACTCTTTTTAGATAAAAATTAAAAAAAAAATTGCACAATAGATTTGCATTTAATTGTAATGGTCCATAGATTAAGCATATAGTGAAAAAACAAAACGCAAAGAAAAAAATAAAACAAAGTGTGAGGAGCCCAAAAATAAATCAACAAATATCCCCAAATATTTTCTGGAATTTTCTGATATCGAAAAGGGGCTCGTTTGGCCAGATATAAAAATAGAAGGGGAATAACGTACATGGAAAAGCCATAAGGGTGTCTTTTGCCAAACAGACCCTTAGCAAACAATAATTTTTTCTCCTCCTCCGGTCTGGCCTTTCGCTGGCCTTTTATAGGGCCAGAACAACTGGTTGTTCCCTAGTACGTCTCTTCTTTCCTGGGCAAAGGATAAGTCTTGCTGGGGGTGTTAGTCTTCTACTGGGACTTGGATATGAGATTCGATCCTTAACTCCTCATCATTATAATCTTCATGAAGATAAGGATTGATATTTGTGTTTAGGTAGACTAGGATGTTGTCATTTCCACTTTCGTTCCCTTCTTTGTAGGTGCACTTTTAGCTCAATAATAATAATAAGAAGAAGAATGACTCGAAAACTACGTCGCTTTGATCTGGGAATGGCCATTTTTAATTTGGTCCTTAAAGTTTTGAAATTTTGCATTCAAGCCCCTGATCTTTTAATTTCAAATTTTAACCCTCTTAAAATTAAATCAAAATCAAATGAGTTAAAATTCGGTTATAACAATTGCCCCCTCTTTACAATACTTATAGTGCAAAGGCTTCGAACAATTCATTTTATTCTGGCTTTGCATAGCAAGTTTGTAAAGAAAAATAAGCGTGAAAACCCTTCATCTTCCTTTCTTTTGATTTTTTTTGTTTGAAAAATAGTCTAATTGTTCCAAGCAACATGTCCGATGGTAAAATGAAAAGAATCTCGCAAGTGGTATAATTGTTCCAAGTGACCTGCCTGATGATAAAATACGAGAAAACTCACAAGTGGTCTAATTGTTCCAGGCGACCTACCTAATGATAAAATACGAGGAATCTTACAAGTGGCTTAATTCTCGTGGGTGGTTTGCCCAGGCCAAAACTCGAAGAGTCTCATTGTGATGGGTGACTTTCTCGATTGAAAAATACAAAGATTTTTAGGTTGGCTTAATTTTCATGAGTGGCCTGCCCAAGTAAAAAATTTATAAAAAATAAGCAATTTTCACAAGCATTTTTAGTTTTTGGCCATTTTGATATGGCTTTCCTTTTTAGGGATTCCATCGAGGATTTCTCTTATGAATCTTTGCAAAACACATTGTTCAATATCTCAAAGTTTAGATGATATGCATGCATCTTTTACCTGATTTGAAATATAGACTCTCATTTCTTCTCAATCTTTTTGTTGCTTGATTGGTGAGGACTTACTATCTTTGATTTGGGTCATCTTTGTCGTTTGGTTTCTAACCCACTCGAGTTGGCCCATGTATGCCTTTTCCTAGATTTGTTTACATAACTCAACCTTTATGGATCCCATCATGACCTACTTGCTTGCTAGAGATTTTCTATCATTTCAAATAATTTGAGAGGATCATCATCCATTACTCCCCGTCTCACTGTTAAAATTAAGCACTCAATGTCACTTGTTGAAAGAATCAATCTACCTTTTGTAAACCAAAATGCCCACTTGTCTTGTTATAGGAAATGTTCCTCTTCTTTCTTGTTTATCCAGAAGGGATTAATTCTCCTTTTAAATATAATTTTACCCCCTTATACTAGCCATTGCTTCTAAATGTGCTTTGTCAACGGCTCAGATAAATAATGGTTTTGAGTGATCATTCTCTCATTTCTCTCATTTTTAGTTTGGTGAAGGAACATTAAAAATAGAAATTGTTTCGATGTGAGCTTAAGCTATTAGGTTGAGATGGTTCCTTGACAAGTCAACAGTCAGAAATGCATTAATTACCAGCGCATGGAATTCCCATCCCGTCAATGATTCCGTTGTGAAACCTGTAAAATTATATACCTCAGTCAGTAAAAGTATTAATTGTTAGTGCCTTGGAATTTCCATTTCGTCGGTGATTCCATTGGGAAACCTCAAAAAGCATGTACCTTAGTCAGTAAGAGCATTAATTGTTAGCACGTTAGGAAAGGGAATAATTCCCTTCACTACTGGAATATACCGATAGACACAGCCTATTAGTATACATGGTGTGTAATGAACACCATGAAAACCATAAACCGCTCTTTAGACTTCATCAGAACTACATTTTTCTTATCATTTTAGACACAGCCTATCAGTATACATGTGTGTAATGAACACCATGAAAACCATAAACCGCTCTTCAGACTTCATCAGAACTACATTTTTCTTATCATTTAAAATCTAGTTTAGTAGAAGTGTGGCACCAGCGCTTAAGAGATCAGTAGTTTTTAACCTTATAATTGTTAAAGAAAAATGATTGATTGATGTTGTTGTTACTCACTTTTGGGCCCCATGTGCTAATGGAGAAGGCGTATATCCCTTTTGAATCGAAGGCAGGAGTTTTAGTTCAGGATTGTTGGGAAATTGACAAAAGCAGAGAAGAAAGAAATGTTTTTCGAACCTTGTTTCAACCGTCTTCTACTCTCTTTATCCTTCCCTATTGCTGTCAAAATTTGCAGGATTCTTAGGCTAAGTAGGAGTCTTTATAATACTAAATTCATTCCTTCTTTATTTGGTCTTTAAGGTAAGAAAAATCCCTTAGAATTTGAACTGGAAATTGATTCTGTCGTTGTCACAATTATGTTGTAAACCAACTTTGTTTCATTTTTTACCTTGATTTTGACTTGGTTGCTTCCAATATTTAACCATCCCAGCTATATTATTTCACTCATAACATGTTAAAGAATTGATTTGCACCTTTAGTGGGTTCGAGGATCCACTTTTCTTAGGCCAGACTCTCAATCGTATTGGGCTGCTAAGCATTGTTAAGTTTTAGATTCTTTTTTATTCTTTGCAATTTTATCATAAAAAAAAAACATCCATAAAAAAATACAAACGACACATTCACTTTCATTATATTTTTTTTCTTTCTTTTTTTTTCTATAATTCAATAACATACATAAAAACTATTACAAACACACACACACACACACATCCCTTTTTTTATATGTTTTTCTCATTCACCCACATTTGCATGTTACAAAATATTAAAAGTTTAAAATAATAAAATAGTAGTCTAAATTACACTGTGCTAGAACAGTGTGGCGTGTTGTTCCATGCGCCATCGCCACTGGCGACGCATGGGTTCACAAACCGCTGCCGATGAAGGCAACAAAAACCAGTGGATCGGGAATGTCTTCCTCTTCTCTGTCTCCCTATGCCGGCAGTGACCTTGAAAACAACCATAAACACACCACGTAGTTGTTTTAAATTGTTTTTTCATTTTGGTCTAGATCTGCTTCTCTCCCTTCTCCTTCTTTGAATCTACTTCATGGCGGGTCAGTTTGTTATGGGTTTCATCTTCTTCTCCTCTGCTTCAGGTGGCAAGTTTGGCAGTTAGGCGGCAACAATGCTGGATTCAGGTTGTTGCTTTGGGTGCTCCTATTGGAGGCTGAAGCAAATGGCGTGGATCTGTGGGCTGCCATATGTTGGCTACGGCTATGTTCTGTCGTCAGGGGGAGAGGAAGGATTGTGTGTAGGGAGGCTAGAAGGTTGTGGATCTGTGAGGTGGGGAAGTTGGTGATGCTATGTTTGGGCTACTACTGGAGGAGAAGCTTCGGGCCTTGGCAAACTGGTCGGTGATGGTGTGAAGAAGAACCTGAAATGGCCAGCGAGAGGGGAGAGTAAAAGGGAATGGCTCTGGGTTTATGGGCGCCGCTGCGATTGGCGAGTGGGGAGGCTGAGAGGCGCTGGTTTTGTGTTGATGAGAGGGAGATGGGGCGGTGTATGTGGGCTGCTGGAGATGATGGGAGAACGAAATTGTGAACGGCAACTGGAAGCTGGGGGAACGAAAAATGTGTGGTGGCCGAGCGTGTGTGGGGATGGAGAAGAGAGGTGTTGGGCTTGGGAGAGAAAAATCAAAGCCATGGGGGTGGTTGTTTAGTTAGTGATAGGTTTAGGTTTAGGTTTTTTTTGTGTTTTTTTCTTTCAAACTTGCCCCCCTTATATGTGTTGAAAACTTTTATTTATAGGTAAAAATATTGATAGGTTTCCAAACTTGGTCTCTCAACTTCTTTCTTTTTTGTAAATTTGATTTTTCTTATTTTTTTGGATTTTTCTTATCAACATCGACTCGAATGAGGAAAGTCAATGATTTTAAAACTAATGCGTTAAAAGTCGAACGCGTTCCAAAGATCTTTGAAAATTTAAATTCTTTTGAGACGATGCTGAAAATGCTAAAAACGATGCAAAATATATTAAAAACATATTTTTTTTGGATTTTCGTTGATTTTTTCTATTTTGGATTTTTCAAAAATTTTATCAAAAAAATGGGTCAAAAATGGGGTAACAACAATTGGATCGAGATGGAAGTTGTAATGACATATAATATAAGTGTGGTCGATAACTTGGTGCCAACAAAAATAGAGGAAACTATGTTGAAATTTTCAAAAAATAAATCCATAATTTTAGACATATTATCCAATACTTGACATTTGTAAAGAAATGTTTGGAGATTTCATGACATTATAATTTAAGGGTGTTACACCAGTTAGGATTCCTAGTGACCAGAATGCTAGGTGGCGACTCCCATTCCAATTTTCCACTCATAAAAAACAAGAATCCCTTGTCTCCTCATATTTGCTAGATAGACAAACACGATACACCTTGAGGGTTGATGATAGTCGTGACGCCGCACACATGCGACAAAAAATATGGACTCTGTATGGATTATGAACTCCGCCAAGTGGTAATGAAGATGAGATCACAAATGAGTGGTACATACGCACCTCTTAATTGATCACATGGTCCTAGCGACGACCAACCTCTTCCTCCTCCTCCAATGTTGCCTTTATTTTAGTTTTATTGTATTGAAACGTAAAAATATTTAAATTTGTAATAAATATTTTATTTTTATATTAAGATAATTTATTTTTATATAATTTATTTTTTATAATTTTAATTATTTTTTCTACTTTTGTTCAATATATTCTTTTAAAATACATATTTTTCAATAATTGTTGATGGTATTACCGATGAAATAAGTTCGTCGGTATATTCTAGAAAGTTGAAAAAGAATTACAACAAATATCATTGCTACTGTTAACTCACCAACAGACTTATTCCGTCGATATATTTCAGAGAGTTGGAAAAGAATTATAGCAAATACAACTGCAAATATTAACTCATCAATGGAATTACCGATGATATTTTATCAGTGATACGTAATTTACCAATGTAATTACATATGTTTCTCCTATCAGTGATATGCTAAACTGTACCGAGATAATTACAAACGGAATGAAGCGGGTAATTTGTTTTAAGCACGCATGTTCAATCTGTAAAGCCATTGTTAAATTTATTAACAACAGACTCACTGATAGACTAGAAATTACTAACAAGTATTTTTCTAAATCCTGTCAATAAAATAATCATAGACAGACTATTAGTGTAAATACCAATAGAAATTACATCGATAAAATTGTTAAATCTAGTAATGAGCCTTTTTCTCAATTTCCTCTTAATTCTAACCTCAACTATGGCTTAAAAATTCTCAAATTTTATTTTTGCCTATGATGCTTAATTATTGGCCCAATTTTCAACCCCATCTATTTGTTTTAATTTTTAGAGAATGGCCAAATCAAAATATGCTGGCAGATTATTACGGAAGTAAGAACATTAGCATAAATAAATAAGATGTTACACTCTAAAGAAGTCTGCATCTCAGTGAAACAAGTTTGCCAAAGACGAATGAATTATTTGATTGCATTGTCTAGCCATCAAGCAAGTTCCTGCACACTACCACACAAAAAGCAAATATACAATGGATAAGATGAGCTGATCCAGTTTGACAAGTCTTTAGTGATATATTCTACACTTACAGAGCTTGATAATTCTAGTCAAACAAGCTTATAGCAGGCGAGAACTTAACTGAGAATTTAATGAATAGATGTTACGTACAAATAAATGATGAAGCATTCATTTTTTCTTTTTCTATCTGGCAAGAGCTGACCGCTGCTGACACTTCTCCGTTTACCCTAAGTACTTAAGACTGGCGTTTAAAGTAAAGTTAAATGACCCATGGTGCCTGCCACAGCTTTCATTCTTTAAAAGGGAATTAATTAGTTTTTTATACAAAAGAATGGTAGAGATATATATTAATGTCAATTGAACTATGGGAATTAATTATTTGAAAGGGAATTGATTAGTTTCTTTATACAAGAAAATGGTATGATCTGAACTCCAAGAGTCCAAGGATATATTAATGTCAATTGAACTATAAATTATGATTTGAACTCCAAGAATGGGAATTAATTATTTGAAAGGGAATTAATTAGTTTATTTAAACAAATAGACTATTAAAATTCAATTCAATCGATTCAGTTTAATTCAGTTCTAGTGATTTTTCTGGTTTTTCAATTGATTTCTACAGTTTTTTCTCTCTTGGTTTGATTTTTTTGGTTAATTATTTTTTTTGATTTTTTTTGTTTAATTAGTTGGACAATTTTTTTGAATACCCTACAAGAAATTAAGCATTTTATATGATGAAATTTAATTATTTTATTTTTTATTGATAAAAAATTAAAGTTTTGGAAATCCAACTTTGCTATGTAAAATTAAGAGCAGCACAAATTGTATTCATGTATAACAAATTGTTGGGTAAGAACAAAGTAAGGCCTTGCAAAGAAAATTCTAGATAGAAGGAATTAGTATTGTCCAGGTAGTAACCCACCTCGTTTTGCGAATGGATTGTCATTCTTTAGTTATAACCTCTTGGAAATATGTAAAAAAATAATATTAGTGTGGTGAAGGTGTTGTTTGGTAGTGTGGCTGCGGGTGAGGTTCACCCGCAGCCACACATTTTAATGTTTGGTAACCAAGCAAAATTGATTTTGCTTGGTAGGATCCACATTATTTTTGCTGGCCAGCCGCAGGAATTGAGAAGCAGCATTTTTGCTGCTTCTCGTGGGTACTAACAGTGGAGCCATGCTCCACTGTTCAGTGAATAGTGGAGCCATGCTCCACTGTCACCATGTCTTTTTTTTTTTTTTTTTTAAATCAGTATAAAAAGTTTATTTTATTTATTTATTATTTATTTTTAAAAAATCAGTTAGCAAAGTTTATTTTTTTCCTCCAAAAAACCAGTGCAGTTAATCGTAAACAATTTTTTTTTTGTTTTTTTTTTTAAATTAGTTTAAGATGAATTAAATTTATTCGTACTGTAATCTTAATTTTATTCATGATAATATTTTACCTAATTTTATTACACACTCAAAAAATCATAGAAAACTGTAGTTCTTGTGGAATAACTTTTGTACGTAATGAAATTGTAATTTTTAAAAAAAAATTGTGTTTTACTCGAAAAACTAGTATTTAATATTATTTAATAACACTACATAAATTAGAAAGATATCGCATGATGACGTAGCATTTATGAAATTTGATCGCAATTCCAATAATAAATATATCACAATCTTTATTATTTAATAACACTACATAAATTTAAAAAATCAGTTTTTGTTGTTGCGCGCTTAAGAAACCATGAAAAATATAGTCCTTATTTGATAGATTTCATATGTAATGACATTACATATAGTTTAATTAAATAATAAAAAATATTTGATATTAATATTATTTATTTCATGATGTAATAAACAATAATTAAATCTACAATATTTAAATTAAAAATCATTAATATATATATATATATATTAATTATTTTATAACCTCAATTTGAAAAGCATTTTTTTAACCAAACACATTAAACTATTTTTTATTCAATCTCAATTTCAACCACAGTTTTAACCAAACACCTATTTTTTTCAAAACCAACCTCAACTAAAAGTACATTTTATAAAATAACTTTTTTAAAACTACAACCACAACAGCAACCGCAATACCAAACACACCCGAAGCAGGAGAAAATAGTATCAAATGTAATTATAAATTGTGTTAGGTTCAAGATGAGAGACGACTACATCATTTTTAGAGAATTTTTTTGGGTAGAAGATAAGCCTTTAAAATTATGATTCACATGTTTGAATAAGTTAACTAGCAGAAAAAAAGGAAAGGTAGGCAACATGCGTTTGTGGTTAAATAAAATATGGAAATTGACGTTTCATAGGCATCAAGATTTTTTTTTTTTTTTTTTTTTGGTAGGAACATGCAGAAAATTTATATGTTATTCTTGAAAGAGAGCACCTCTCACGTAATAAAACAAATCAAAAGATTTGTTTTTTTTAGAGTCTAGCCATTTCATATCTAATATATGCTTTAAAATAGCTCCACCTAAAATACAGATATTTATATGGTTGGCAATTCAAAATCGACTTTCTATAGGTGACTTTCATTTTAGACATCGGTTTTTACCAATAGAGCAATCTCAATGTCAAGTACTTTGTAATTATGGGCAAAATTCCTACAATGATAAGAAGTATCCGGGTACATCCCTTCTACTCTAGATTTAATAATTTACCAATGGCCTTCTTTAGTGTAAGGTAGATTTCAGTTTTGAGCTTGGAGTTTCATTTCCTTCATTATCTACGTTTGAACAAGGTGCAACTCGATTGGGATTCTAGTTTCTCTTTGATCTTGTATCTACTAGCGGTTTGGTTAACGTGTAGTGAATCTAATTTCAGCTACACTGATAATGATCTCATGTATAGTACAGATATTATCCAGATACGAACAAATACACATCACTAATTTAATTATTCTTTTCTATTATGTTTCTTTTTATTTTTTTTATCTCATTTGTAAGGCAGTCATTTTATTTTTTTATAAACAATTATTTTAGATGTCATCTTCTAAATGACTATATTTTGTTTAATGAACTCGATTATTATTATTTTTAAAAAAAGAACTGTGATAATTGGAAAAATGTATCACAATATCACACTAATCACATAACATATGAACTTGGTGTGTACGTGTCTACACGTATGTAAAAGTATATCACGAAGAAATTATCTTGTCCTTTTCTTAGTTGGCATGTTTGTGCTAGCCCTTACGTGTTGCGTTGATCTATATGTCATATCAGGGCCATGTAATTTTCTTCGTGCTGAAAATTACACATTTAAAACGTTTATAAAAAGGAAATCAATCTTGACCCGACAAGATCAAGTTCAATATTTGAGTTATGGAATATTAAAAAACTAATTTCGTAAAGATTGTATAAGACAGAAGTACACGATATCATTACTTCTCTTAATTCTTATACAGTATACTACCTCGTACTGTTTATTCATCATACTTAGAATATGAACAATGCTTTATAACAAGGGAAGACCGAGCATCAGCCATGACATCACAACTCAATATTTGCACAACTCTCTGCATAGTAGAGTAATAATAACTCAAGTTTTCTAAAATAGATTTTTTTTTTTTTTTTTTGCCAAAATCTATGGAGGATAGTATCACTGAAATCAGTCAGTAAATGTGAATTTGTAAGGAATTAAGATCCACATCGAGACAGATTATATGAATACTGGAATATGTAATTAAGTTTCGAACTATTTGTTTCTGGTCTCATATGAACTCAAAACCAGCACCAGCCTGATGAGCAGATGTTTGACGTTTCTTTTTTTGGTCAAAATACTAATCACCGCAGTCCCAAAAAGGGGTGTTTCCATGTTCACAGCACGTTACAAGTTGACCATCTAGCGGGTCAAACACCCTAACGAGATGAGGCTTAGCCAGTAGCCAAAGTTGAACTATTAACAAATTGAAATTTAGAGGAAACACCGTTATTATAAGTGTCTTTAGATTCGATATTGGTAAGAATCGATGTTTTCATTTTAAATTAAGATAAAATAAATGCTGCTAAATATGTGTAATTTTTCTCTTATAAAACGGAGAAAAACATCTTTTATCACAAATATTGTTGTTTTGCGGAATCATCATGGAATACTTTTAGGTATTTTTTCTATGCTGATTGGGTTCTTGGACTCCAATGTAGCTGAGCTGAGAGCAGTAGTCAAAGCTATCAAATTATCAGCCTTTAACTGCTTCCTACATCATAAACATATTATTATCGAATCTGATTCTGCTACTATCATTAGCTGGATAAATAATTCTTATAATAGGCCTTGGATTCATCATAATCTCTTCTTTTCAGCTCAAAGGCTAGTTTCATGTTTTGACTCAATCACCTACACTCATTCTTACCGGAAAAGCAATCACATGGTAGATCATCTCGCTAAATAAGGAGTGTACAAAATATCTGATTTTGTGGCTTAGTTATGATTAATGTAGATTATGGTGTTTGGGGCATTGTTTTGGCTCCTATGCGGGAAACAGATGGTGGAACGATTTTATTGATCTAGGGATTATGTTATGTAAGTTTGTTAGCTAATTCAGCAAACTTATGTGTAATGATTGCATAACACAATTATACCTTTCTTAATAATAACAGTTTCTTTTAAAAAAAAAAAATCAGAATAATTGCTGTAAATTGTACTTGGGTCAGGTAAAACTCAAACTTTGATAAATCGCCTGACATAATTGTTACTTAAAATAGGATTGATCACAAGTGATGAAGTCTGTGAAGAATTTTAATAATTGTTTTCGAAACAATGAACTAAGTAGAAATTATCCAGATATAAAAGATGAAATTAAGAGATGATTTTTTGTAGGTCGTTCAGAGATGACAAATTACTTTTGAATGGCGATTGAGTCTTATAAGAACTTGCTCGATAGCTCACCTTTTCCAAAGACGACTATTCATAGCTAATCGTGATTACGTTGAAAAATTCCTTAGTTGTGAAATGAGAGAGTCAGCTTTATTTGTTTAGAAAATAGTGCTGGATTGGCTTGTTTGTCGAATAAAAGCAATTTTATATTCATTATAATGCGTTGTAGGGAGTTGAGCTCGAATCATAGCCTCACAAATTTCGATCTCATCCCCTAACTAATGAGCTACCATTTTGAGTTGAAATGCCTATGTATTTGAACAAAACTCGAATATGC